>NW_027515824.1:0-70549 GCF_048772815.1 Callospermophilus lateralis
CAAGATTTGGTGAAAAAATGTTTGCTGAGATTTCAGCAAACTAGTAGTTTTTTGGAAGCTTGGCAAACCCTTTCAAATGAAAGTGTTTTCGCCAGTCTCTGCATGAGGTACTTCAAGAGGAAACAAACCATAGAGATAGAACTTAGAACTACTTCATTTGGTCAAGTTTCAAGGAGCTAGCACAAACCGTGTTTGATTTAGAATTCCAAACACAGCTATCTATGTAGAAGAAAACATAGTGAAACCTAAAAATTCAAACTGTTACTGGAAACGAATGCTTCAACCTAGAAGAATAAAAATTGGGCAGCCAAGTGGGATTAGTGAACTGATCATTACCACCAAGTATCATCAAGATTTGGTGAAAAAATGTTTGCTGAGATTTCAGCAAACTAGTAGTTTTTTGGAAGCTTGGCAACCCCTTTCAAACGAAAGTGTTTTTCGCCAGTCTCCGCATGGGGTACTTCAAGAGGAAACAAACCATAGAGATAGAACTTAGAACTACTTCATTTTGTCAAGTTTCACGGAGCTAGCACAAACCGTGTTTGATTTAGAGTTTCAAACACATCTATCTATATAGCAGAAAACAGAGTGAAACCTAAAATTTCAAACTGTTACTGGAAACGAACGCTTGAACCTAGAAGAGTGAAAATTGGGCAGCCAAGTGGGCTTAGTGAACTGATCATTACCACCAAGTATCATCAAGATTTGGTGAAAAAATGTTTGCTGAGATTTCAGCAAACTAGTAGTTTTTTGGAAGCTTGGCAACCCCTTTCAAATGAAAGTGTTTTTCGCCAGTCTCTGCATGGGGTACTTCAAGAGGAAACAAACCATAGAGATAGAACTTAGAACTACTTCATTTGCTCAAGTTTCAAGGAGCTAGCAAAAACCGTGTTTGATTTAGAGTTTCAAACACATCTATCTATATAGCAGAAATCAGAGTGAAACCTAAAAATTCAAAGTGTTCCTGGAAACGAACGCTTGAACCTAGAAGAGTGAAAATTGGGCAGCCAAGTGGGCTTAGTGAACTGATCATTACCACCAAGTATCATCAAGATTTGGTGAAAAAATGTTTGCTGAGATTTCAGCAAACTAGTAGTTTTTTGGAAGCTTGGCAACCCCTTTCAAACGAAAGTGTTTTTCGCCAGTCTCTGCATGGGGTACTTCAAGAGGAAACAAACCATAGAGATAGAACTTAGAACTACTTCATTTGGTCAAGTTTCACGGAGCTAGCACAAACCGTGTTTGATTTAGAGTTTCAAACACATCTATCTATATAACAGAAAACAGAGTGAAACCTAAAAATTCAAACTGTTACTGGAAACGAACGCTTGAACCTAGAAGAGTGAAAGTTGGGCAGCCAAGTGGGATTAGTGAACTGATCATTACCACCAAGTATCATCAAGATTTGGTGAAAAAATGTTTGCTGAGATTTCAGCAAACTAGTAGTTTTTTGGAAGCTTGGCAACCCCTTTCAAACGAAAGTGTTTTTCGCCAGTCTCTGCAAGGGGTACTTCAAGAGGAAACAAACCATAGAGATAGAACTTACAACTACTTCATTTTGTCAAGTTTCAAGGAGCTAGCACAAACCGTGTTTGATTTAGAGTTTCAAACACATCTATCTATATAACAGAAAACAGAGTGAAACCTAAAAATTCAAAGTGTTACTGGAAACGAACGCTTGAACCTAGAAGAGTGAAAATTGGGCAGCCAAGTGGGCTTAGTGAACTGATCATTACCACCAAGTATCATCAAGATTTGGTGAAAAAATGTTTGCTGAGATTTCAGCAAACGAGAAGTTTTTTGGAAGCTTGGCAACCCCTTTCAAACGAAAGTGTTCTTCGGCTGTCTCTGCATGGGGTACTTCAAGAGGAAACAAACCATAGAGATAGAACTTAGAACTACTTCATTTTGTCAAGTTTCACGGAGCTAGCACAAACCGTGTTTGATTTAGAGTTTCAAACACATCTATCTATATAACAGAAAACAGAGTGAAACCTAAAAATTCAAACTGTTACTGGAAAACGAACGCTTGAACCTAGAAGAGTGAAAGTTGGGCAGCCAAGTGGGATTAGTGAACTGATCATTACCACCAAGTATCATCAAGATTTGGTGAAAAAATGTTTGCTGAGATTTCAGCAAACTAGTAGTTTTTTGGAAGCTTGGCAACCCCTTTCAAACGAAAGTGTTTTTCGCCAGTCTCTGCAAGGGGTACTTCAAGAGGAAACAAACCATAGAGATAGAACTTAGAACTACTTCATTTTGTCAAGTTTCAAGGAGCTAGCACAAACCGTGTTTGATTTAGAGTTTCAAACACATCTATCTATATAACAGAAAACAGAGTGAAACCTAAAAATTCAAAGTGTTACTGGAAACGAACGCTTGAACCTAGAAGAGTGAAAATTGGGCAGCCAAGTGGGCTTAGTGAACTGATCATTACCACCAAGTATCATCAAGATTTGGTGAAAAAATGTTAGCTGAGATTTCAGCAAACGAGAAGTTTTTTGGAAGCTTGGCAACCCCTTTCAAACGAAAGTGTTCTTCGGCTGTCTCTGCATGGGGTACTTCAAGAGGAAACAAACCATAGAGATAGAACTTAGAACTACTTCATTTGCTCAAGTTTCAAGGAGCTAGCACAAACCGTGTTTGATTTAGAGTTTCAAACACATCTATCTATATAACAGAAAACAGAGTGAAACCTAAAAATTCAAACTGTTACTGGAAACGAACGCTTGATCCTAGAAGAGTGAAAGTTGGGCAGCCAAGTGAGATTAGTGAACTGATCATTACCACCAAGTATCATCAAGATTTGGTGAAAAAATGTTTGCTGAGATTTCAGCAAACGAGAAGTTTTTTGGAAGCTTGGCAACCCCTTTCAAACGAAAGTGTTCTTCGGCTGTCTCTGCATGGGGTACTTCAAGAGGAAACAAACCATAGAGATAGAACTTAGAACTACTTCATTTTGTCAAGTTTCACGGAGCTAGCACAAACCGTGTTTGATTTAGAGTTTCAAACACATCTATCTATATAACAGAAAACAGAGTTAAACCTAAAAATTCAAACTGTTACTGGAAACGAACGCTTGAACCTAGAAGAGTGAAAGTTGGGCAGCCAAGTGGGATTAGTGAACTGATCATTACCACCAAGTATCATCAAGATTTGGTGAAAAAATGTTTGCTGAGATTTCAGCAAACTAGTAGTTTTTTGGAAGCTTGGCAACCCCTTTCAAACGAAAGTGTTTTTCGCCAGTCTCTGCATGGGGTACTTCAAGAGGACGCAAACAATAGAGATAGAACTTAGAACTACTTCATTTTGTCAAGTTTCACGGAGCTAGCACAAACCGTGTTTGATTTAGAGTTTCGAGACAACTATCTATATAGCAGAAAACAGAGTGAAACCTAAAAATTCAAACTGTTACTGGAAACGAACGCTTGAACCTAGAAGAGTGAAAGTTGGGCAGCCAAGTGGGATTAGTGAACTGATCATTACCACCAAGTATCATGAGGATTTGGTGAAAAAATGTTTGCTGAGATTTCAGCAAACTAGTAGTTTTTTGGAAGCTTGGCAACCCCTTTCAAACGAAAGTGTTTTTCGCCAGTCTCTGCATGGGGTACTTCAAGAGGAAACAAACCATAGAGATAGAACTTAGAACTACTTCATTTTGTCAAGTTCACGGAGCTAGCACAAACCGTGTTTGATTTAGAGTTTCAAAGACATCTATCTATATAGCAGAAAACAGAGTGAAACCTAAAAATTCAAACTGTTACTGGAAACGAACGCTTGAACCTAGAAGAGTGAAATTTGGGCAGCCAAGTGGGATTAGTGAACTGATCATTACCACCAAGTATCATCAAGATTTGGTGAAAAAAATGTTTGCTGAGATTTCAGCAAACTAGTAGTTTTTTGGAAGATTGGCAACCCCTTTCAAACGAAAGTGTTTTTCGCCAGTCTCTGCATGGGGTACTTCAAGAGGAAACAAACCATAGATATAGAACTTAGAACTACTTCATTTGGTCAAGTTTCAAGGAGCTAGCACAAACCGTGTTTGATTTAGAATTCCAAACACAGCTATCTATGTAGGAGAAAACAGAGTGAAACCTAAAAATTCAAACTGTTACTGGAAACGAATGCTTCAACCTAGAAGAATAAAAATTGGGCAGCCAAGTGGGATTAGTGAACTGATCATTACCACCAAGTATCATCAAGATTTGGTGAAAAAATGTTTGCTGAGATTTCAGCAAACTAGTAGTTTTTTGGACGCTTGGCAACCCCTTTCAAACGAAAGTGTTTTTCGCCAGTCTCTGCATGGGGTACTTCAAGAGGAAACAAACCATAGAGATAGAAGTTACAACTACTTCATTTTGTCAAGTTTCAAGGAGCTAGCACAAACCGTGTTTGATTTAGAGTTTCAAAGACATCTATCTATATAGCAGAAAACAGAGTGAAACCTAAAATTTCAAAGTGTTACTGGAAACGAACGCTTGAACCTAGAAGAGTAAAAATTGGGCAGCCAAGTGGGCTTAGTGAACTGATCATTACCACCAAGTATCATCAAGTTTTGGTGAAAAAATGTTTGCGGAGATTTCAGCAAACTAGTAGTTTTTTGGAAGCTTGGCTAACCCTTTAAAACGAAAGTGTTTTTCGCCAGTCTCTGCATGGGGTACTTCAAGAGGAAACAAACCATAGAGATAGAACTTAGAACTACTTCATTTGCTCAAGTTTCAAGGAGCTAGCACAAACCGTGTTTGATTTAGAGTTTCAAACACATCTATCTATATAACAGAAAACAGAGTGAAACCTAAAAATTCAAACTGTTACTGGAAACGAACGCTTGATCCTAGAAGAGTGAAAGTTGGGCAGCCAAGTGAGATTAGTGAACTGATCATTACCACCAAGTATCATCAAGATTTGGTGAAAAAATGTTTGCTGAGATTTCAGCAAACGAGAAGGTTTTTGGAAGCTTGGCAACCCCTTTCAAACGAAAGTGTTCTTCGCCAGTCTCTGCATGGGGTACTTCAAGAGGAAACAAACCATAGAGATAGAACTTAGAACTACTTCATTTTGTCAAGTTTCACGGAGCTAGCACAAACCGTGTTTGATTTAGAGTTTCAAACACATCTATCTATATAGCAGAAAACAGAGTTAAACCTAAAAATTCAAACTGTTACTGGAAACGAACGCTTGAACCTAGAAGAGTGAAAGTTGGGCAGCCAAGTGGGATTAGTGAACTGATCATTACCACCAAGTATCATCAAGATTTGGTGAAAAAATGTTTGCTGAGATTTCAGCAAACTAGTAGTTTTTTGGAAGCTTGGCAACCCCTTTCAAACGAAAGTGTTTTTCGCCAGTCTCTGCATGGGGTACTTCAAGAGGACGCAAACCATAGAGATAGAACTTAGAACTACTTCATTTTGTCAAGTTTCACGGAGCTAGCACAAACCGTGTTTGATTTAGAGTTTCGAGACAACTATCTATATAGCAGAAAACAGAGTGAAACCTAAAAATTCAAACTGTTACTGGAAACGAACGCTTGAACCTAGAAGAGTGAAAGTTGGGCAGCCAAGTGGGCTTAGTGAACTGATCATTACCACCAAGTATCATCAAGATTTGGTGAAAAAATGTTTGCTGAGATTTCAGCAAACTAGTAGTTTTTTGGAAGCTTGGCAACCCCTTTCAAATGAAAGTGTTTTTCGCCAGTCTCTGCATGGGGTACTTCAAGAGGAAACAAACCATAGAGATAGAACTTAGAACTACTTCATTTGGTCAAGTTTCAAGGAGCTAGCACAAACCGTGTTTGATTTAGAATTCCAAACACATCTATCTATGTAGGAGAAACATAGTGAAACCTAAAAATTCAAACTGTTACTGGAAACGAATGCTTCAACCTAGAAGAAGAAAAATTGGGCAGCCAAGTGGGATTAGTGAACTGATCATTACCACCAAGTATCATCAAGATTTGGTGAAAAAATGTTTGCTGAGATTTCAGCAAACTAGTAGTTTTTTGGAAGCTTGGCAACCCCTTTCAAACGAAAGTGTTTTTCGCCAGTCTCTGCATGGGGTACTTCAAGAGGAAACAAACCATAGAGATAGAACTTACAACTACTTCATTTTGTCAAGTTTCAAGGAGCTAGCACAAACCGTGTTTGATTTAGAGTTTCAAAGACATCTATCTATATAGCAGAAAACAGAGTGAAACCTAAAATTTCAAAGTGTTACTGGAAACGAACGCTTGAACATAGAAGAGTAAAAATTGGGCAGCCAAGTGGGCTTAGTGAACTGATCATTACCACCAAGTATCATAAAGATTTGGTGAAAAAATGTTTGCTGAGATTTCAGCAAACGAGATGTTTTTTGGAAGCTTGGCAACCCCTTTCAAACGAAAGTGTTCTTCGCCAGTCTCTGCATGGGGTACTTCAAGAGGAAACAAACCATAGAGATAGAACTTAGAACTACTTCATTTTGTCAAGTTTCACGGAGCTAGCACAAACCGTGTTTGATTTAGAGTTTCAAAGACATCTATCTATATAGCAGAAAACAGAGTGAAACCTAAAAATTCAAACTGTTACTGGAAACGAACGCTTGAACCTAGAAGAGTGAAATTTGGGCAGCCAAGTGGGATTAGTGAACTGATCATTACCACCAAGTATCATCAAGATTTGGTGAAAAAATGTTTGCTGAGATTTCAGCAAACTAGTAGTTTTTTGGAAGCTTGGCAACCCCTTTCAAACGAAAGTGTTTTTCGCCAGTCTCTGCATGGGGTACTTCAAGAGGAAACAAACCATAGAGATAGAACTTAGAACTACTTCATTTGGTCAAGTTTCAAGGAGCTAGCACAAACCGTGTTTGATTTAGAATTCCAAACACAGCTATCTATGTAGGAGAAAACAGAGTGAAACCTAAAAATTCAAACTGTTACTGGAAACGAATCCTTCAACCTAGAAGAATAAAAATTGGGCAGCCAAGTGGGATTAGTGAACTGATCATTACCACCAAGTATCATCAAGATTTGGTGAAAAAATGTTTGCTGAGATTTCAGCAAACTAGTAGTTTTTTGGACGCTTGGCAACCCCTTTCAAACGAAAGTGTTTTTCGCCAGTCTCTGCATGGGGTACTTCAAGAGGAAACAAACCATAGAGATAGAAGTTACAACTACTTCATTTTGTCAAGTTTCAAGGAGCTAGCACAAACCGTGTTTGATTTAGAGTTTCAAAGACATCTATCTATATAGCAGAAAACAGAGTGAAACCTAAAATTTCAAAGTGTTACTGGAAACGAACGCTTGAACCTAGAAGAGTAAAAATTGGGCAGCCAAGTGGGCTTAGTGAACTGATCATTACCACCAAGTATCATCAAGTTTTGGTGAAAAATGTTTGCGGAGATTTCAGCAAACTAGTAGTTTTTGGAAGCTTGGCTACCCCTTTAAAACGAAAGTGTTTTTCGCCAGTCTCTGCATGGGGTACTTCAAGAGGAAACAAACCATAGAGATAGAACTTAGAACTACTTCATTTGCTCAAGTTTCAAGGAGCTAGCACAAACCGTGTTTGATTTAGTGTTTCAAACACATCTATCTATATAACAGAAAACAGAGTGAAACCTAAAAATTCAAACTGTTACTGGAAACGAACGCTTGATCCTAGAAGAGTGAAAGTTGGGCAGCCAAGTGAGATTAGTGAACTGATCATTACCACCAAGTATCATCAAGATTTGGTGAAAAAATGTTTGCTGAGATTTCAGCAAACGAGAAGGTTTTTGGAAGCTTGGCAACCCCTTTCAAACGAAAGTGTTCTTCGCCAGTCTCTGCATGGGGTACTTCAAGAGGAAACAAACCATAGAGATAGAACTTAGAACTACTTCATTTTATCAAGTTTCACGGAGCTAGCACAAACCGTGTTTGATTTAGAGTTTCAAACACATCTATCTATATAGCAGAAAACAGAGTTAAACCTAAAAATTCAAACTGTTACTGGAAACGAACGCTTGAACCTAGAAGAGTGAAAGTTGGGCAGCCAAGTGGGATTAGTGAACTGATCATTACCACCAAGTATCATCAAGATTTGGTGAAAAAATGTTTGCTGAGATTTCAGCAAACTAGTAGTTTTTTGGAAGCTTGGCAACCCCTTTCAAACGAAAGTGTTTTTCGCCAGTCTCTGCATGGGGTACTTCAAGAGGACGCAAACCATAGAGATAGAACTTAGAACTACTTCATTTTGTCAAGTTTCACGGAGCTAGCACAAACCGTGTTTGATTTAGAGTTTCGAGACAACTATCTATATAGCAGAAAACAGAGTGAAACCTAAAAATTCAAACTGTTACTGGAAACGAACGCTTGAACCTAGAAGAGTGAAAGTTGGGCAGCCAAGTGGGCTTAGTGAACTGATCATTACCACCAAGTATCATCAAGATTTGGTGAAAAAATGTTTGCTGAGATTTCAGCAAACTAGTAGTTTTTTGGAAGCTTGGCAACCCCTTTAAAATGAAAGTGTTTTTCGCCAGTCTCTGCATGGGGTACTTCAAGAGGAAACAAACCATAGAGATAGAACTTAGAACTACTTCATTTGGTCAAGTTTCAAGGAGCTAGCACAAACCGTGTTTGATTTAGAATTCCAAACACATCTATCTATGTAGGAGAAACATAGTGAAACCTAAAAATTCAAACTGTTACTGGAAACGAATGCTTCAACCTAGAAGAATAAAAATTGGGCAGCCAAGTGGGATTAGTGAACTGATCATTACCACCAAGTATCATCAAGATTTGGTGAAAAAATGTTTGCTGAGATTTCAGCAAACTAGTAGTTTTTTGGAAGCTTGGCAACCCCTTTCAAACGAAAGTGTTTTTCGCCAGTCTCTGCATGGGGTACTTCAAGAGGAAACAAACCATAGAGATAGAACTTACAACTACTTCATTTTGTCAAGTTTCAAGGAGCTAGCACAAACCGTGTTTGATTTAGAGTTTCAAAGACATCTATCTATATAGCAGAAAACAGAGTGAAACCTAAAATTTCAAAGTGTTACTGGAAACGAACGCTTGAACATAGAAGAGTAAAAATTGGGCAGCCAAGTGGGCTTAGTGAACTGATCATTACCACCAAGTATCATAAAGATTTGGTGAAAAAATGTTTGCTGAGATTTCAGCAAACGAGATGTTTTTTGGAAGCTTGGCAACCCCTTTCAAACGAAAGTGTTCTTCGCCAGTCTCTGCATGGGGTACTTCAAGAGGAAACAAACCATAGAGATAGAACTTAGAACTACTTCATTTTGTCAAGTTTCACGGAGCTAGCACAAACCGTGTTTGATTTAGAGTTTCAAAGACATCTATCTATATAGCAGAAAACAGAGTGAAACCTAAAAATTCAAACTGTTACTGGAAACGAACGCTTGAACCTAGAAGAGTGAAATTTGGGCAGCCAAGTGGGATTAGTGAACTGATCATTACCACCAAGTATCATCAAGATTTGGTGAAAAAAATGTTTGCTGAGATTTCAGCAAACTAGTAGTTTTTTGGAAGCTTGGCAACCCCTTTCAAACGAAAGTGTTTTTCGCCAGTCTCTGCATGGGGTACTTCAAGAGGAAACAAACCATAGAGATAGAACTTAGAACTACTTCATTTTGTCAAGTTTCAAGGAGCTAGCACAAACCGTGTTTGATTTAGAATTCCAAACACAGCTATCTATGTAGGAGAAAACAGAGTGAAACCTAAAAATTCAAACTGTTACTGGAAACGAATGCTTCAAACTAGAAGAATAAAAATTGGGCAGCCAAGTGGGATTAGTGAACTGATCATTACCACCAAGTATCATCAAGATTTGGTGAAAAAATGTTTGCTGAGATTTCAGCAAACTAGTAGTTTTTTGGAAGCTTGGCAACCCCTTTCAAACGAAAGTGTTTTTCGCCAGTCTCTGCATGGGGTACTTCAAGAGGAAACAAAGCATAGAGATAGAAGTTACAACTACTTCATTTTGTCAAGTTTCAAGGAGCTAGCACAAACCGTGTTTGATTTAGAGTTTCAAAGACATCTATCTATATAGCAGAAAACAGAGTGAAACCTAAAATTTCAAAGTGTTACTGGAAACGAACGCTTGAACCTAGAAGAGTAAAAATTGGGCAGCCAAGTGGGCTTAGTGAACTGATCATTACCACCAAGTATCATCAAGTTTTGGTGAAAAAATGTTTGCGGAGATTTCAGCAAACTAGTAGTTTTTTGGAAGCTTGGCAACCCCTTTAAAACGAAAGTGTTTTTCGCCAGTCTCTGCATGGGGTACTTCAAGAGGAAACAAACCATAGAGATAGAACTTAGAACTACTTCATTTGCTCAAGTTTCAAGGAGCTAGCACAAACCGTGTTTGATTTAGAGTTTCAAACACATCTATCTATATAGCAGAAAACAGAGTGAAACCTAAAAATTCAAAGTGTTACTGGAAACGAACGCTTGAACCTAGAAGAGTGAAAATTGGGCAGCCAAGTGGGCTTAGTGAACTGATCATTACCACCAAGTATCATCAAGATTTGGTGAAAAAATGTTTGCTGAGATTTCAGCAAACGAGTAGTTTTTTGGAAGCTTGGCAACCCCTTTCAAACGAAAGTGTTCTTCGCCAGTCTCTGCATGGGGTACTTCAAGAGGAAACAAACCATAGAGATAGAACTTAGAACTACTTCATTTTGTCAAGTTTCACGGAGCTAGCACAAACCGTGTTTGATTTAGAGTTTCAAACACATCTATCTATATAACAGAAAACAGAGTGAAACCTAAATTTCAAACTGTTACTGGAAACGAACGCTTGAACCTAGAAGAGTGAAAGTTGGGCAGCCAAGTGGGATTAGTGAACTGATCATTACTACCAAGTATCATCAAGATTTGGTGAAAAAATGTTTGCTGAGATTTCAGCAAACTAGTAGTTTTTTGGAAGCTTGGCAACCCCTTTCAAACGAAAGTGTTTTTCGCCAGTCTCTGCATGGGGTACTTCAAGAGGAAACAAACCATAGAGATAGAACTTAGAACTACTTCATTTTGTCAAGTTTCAAGGAGCTAGCACAAACCGTGTTTGATTTAGAGTTTCAAACACATCTATCTATATAACAGAAAACAGAGTGAAACCTAAAAATTCAAAGTGTTACTGGAAACGAACGCTTGAACCTAGAAGAGTGAAAATTGGGCAGCCAAGTGGGCTTAGTGAACTGATCATTACCACCAAGTATCATCATGTTTTGGTGAAAAAATGTTTGCTGAGATTTCAGCAAACGAGAAGTTTTTTGGAAGCTTGGCAACCCCTTTCAAATGAAAGTGTTCTTCGCCAGTCTCTGCATGGGGTACTTCAAGAGGAAACAAACCATAGAGATAGAACTTAGAACTACTTCATTTTGTCAAGTTTCACGGAGCTAGCACAAACCGTGTTTGATTTAGAGTTTCAAACACATCTATCTATATAGCAGAAAACAGAGTGAAACCTAAAATTTCAAAGTGTTACTGGAAACGAACGCTTTAACCTAGAAGAGTGAAAATTGGGCAGCCAAGTGGACTTAGTGAACTGATCATTACCACCAAGTATCATCAAGATTTGGTGAAAAAATGTTTGCTGAGATTTCAGCAAACGAGTAGTTTTTTGGAAGCTTGGCAACCCCTTTCAAACGAAAGTGTTCTTCGCCAGTCTCTGCATGGGGTACTTCAAGAGGAAACAAACCATAGAGATAGAACTTAGAACTACTTCATTTTGTCAAGTTTCACGGAGCTAGCACAAACCGTGTTTGATTTAGTGTTTCAAACACATCTATCTATATAACAGAAAACAGAGTGAAACCTAAAAATTCAAAACTGTTACTGGAAACGAACGCTTGAACCTAGAAGAGTGAAAGTTGGGCAGCCAAGTGGGATTAGTGAACTGATCATTACCACCAAGTATCATCAAGATTTGGTGAAAAAAATGTTTGCTGAGATTTCAGCTAACTAGTAGTTTTTTGGAAGCTTGGCAACCCCTTTCAAATGAAAGTGTTTTTCGCCAGTCTCTGCATGGGGTACTTCAAGAGGAAACAAACCATAGAGATAGAACTTAGAACTACTTCATTTGGTCAAGTTTCAAGGAGCTAGCACAAACCGTGTTTGATTTAGAATTCCAAACACAGCTATCTATGTAGGAGAAAACAGAGTGAAACCTAAAAATTCAAACTGTTACTGGAAACGAATGCTTCAACCTAGAAGAATAAAAATTGGGCAGCCAAGTGGGATTAGTGAACTGATCATTACCACCAAGTATCATCAAGATTTGGTGAAAAAATGTTTGCTGAGATTTCAGCAAACGAGGAGTTTTTTGGAAGCTTGGCAACCCCTTTCAAACGAAAGTGTTCTTCGCCAGTCTCTGCATGGGGTACTTCAAGAGGAAACAAACCATAGAGATAGAACTTAGAACTACTTCATTTTGTCAAGTTTCACATAGCTAGCACAAACCGTGTTTGATTTAGAGTTTCAAACACATCTATCTATATAACAGAAAACAGAGTGAAACCTAAAAATTCAAACTGTTACTGGAAACGAACGCTTGAACCTAGAAGAGTGAAAGTTGGGCAGCCAAGTGGGATTAGTGAACTGATCATTACCACCAAGTATCATCAAGTTTTGGTGAAAAAATGTTTGCTGAGATTTCAGCAAACTAGTAGTTTTTTGGAAGCTTGGCAACCCCTTTCAAACGAAAGTGTTTTTCGCCATTCTCTGCATGGGGTACTTCAAGAGGAAACAAACCATAAAGATAGAACTTACAACTACTTCATTTTGTCAAGTTTCAAATAGCTAGCACAAACCGTGTTTGATTTAGAGTTTCAAACACATCTATCTATATAGCAGAAAACAGAGTGAAACCCAAAATTTCAAAGTGTTAATGGAAACGAACGCTTGAACCTAGAAGAGTAAAAATTGGGCAGCCAAGTGGGCTTAGTGAACTGATCATTACCACCAAGTATCATCAAGTTTTGGTGAAAAAATATTTCCTGAGATTTCAGCAAACTAGTAGTCTTTTGGAAGCTTGGCAACCCCTTTAAAACGAAAGTGTTTTTCGCCAGTCTCTGCATGGGGTACTTCAAGAGGAAACAAACCATAGAGATAGAACTTAGAACTACTTCATTTTGTCAAGTTTCAAGGAGCTAGCACAAACCGTGTTTGATTTAGAGTTTCAAACACATCTATCTATATAGCAGAAAACAGAGTGAAACCTAAAAATTCAAAGTGTTACTGGAAACGAACGCTTGAACCTAGAAGAGTGAAAATTGGGCAGCCAAGTGGGCTTAGTGAACTGATCATTACCACCAAGTATCATCAAGATTTGGTGAAAAAATGTTTGCTGAGATTTCAGCAAACTAGTAGTTTTTTGGAAGCTTGGCAACCCCTTTCAAACGAAAGTGTTCTTCGCCAGTCTCTGCATGGGGTACTTCAAGAGGAAACAAACCATAGAGATAGAACTTAGAACTACTTCATTTTGTCAAGTTTCACGGAGCTAGCACAAACCGTGTTTGATTTAGAGTTCCAAACACATCTATCTATATAACAGAAAACAGAGTGAAACCTAAAAATTCAAACTGTTACTGGAAACGAACGCTTGAACCTAGAAGAGTGAAAGTTGGGCAGCCAAGTGAGATTAGTGAACTGATCATTACCACCAAGTATCATCAAGATTTGGTGAAAAAATGTTTCCTGTGATTTCAGCAAACTAGTAGTTTTTTGGAAGCTTGGCAACCCCTTTCAAACGAAAGTGTTTTTCGCCAGTCTCTGCATGGGGTACTTCAAGAGGAAACAAACCATAGAGATAGAACTTAGAACTACTTCATTTTGTCAAGTTTCAAGGAGCTAGCAAAAACCGTGTTTGATTTAGAGTTTCAAACACATCTATCTATATAGCAGAAAACAGAGTGAAACCTAAAAATTCAAAGTGTTACTGGAAACGAACGCTTGAACCTAGAAGAGTGAAAATTGGGCAGCCAAGTGGGCTTAGTGAACTGATCATTACCACCAAGTATCATCAAGATTTGGTGAAAAAATGTTTGCTGAGATTTCAGCAAACCAGAAGTTTTTTGGAAGCTTGGCAACCCCTTTCAAACGAAAGTGTTCTTCGCCAGTCTCTGCATGGGGTACTTCAAGAGGAAACAAACCATAGAGATAGAACTTAGAACTACTTCATTTTGTCAAGTTTCACGGAGCTAGCACAATCCGTGTTTGATTTAGAGTTTCAAACACATCTATCTATATAACAGAAAACAGAGTGAAACCTAAAAATTCAAACTGTTACTGGAAACGAACGCTTGAACCTAGAAGAGTGAAAGTTGGGCAGCCAAGTGGGCTTAGTGAACTGATCATTACCACCAAGTATCATCAAGATTTGGTGAAAAAATGTTTGCTGAGATTTCAGCAAACTAGTAGTTTTTTGGAAGCTTGGCAACCCCTTTAAAACGAAAGTGTTTTTCGCCAGTCTCTGCATGGGGTACTTCAAGAGGAAACAAACCATAGAGATAGAACTTAGAACTACTTCATTTTGTCAAGTTTCACGGAGGTAGCACAAACCGTGTTTGATTTAGTGTTTCGAGACATCTATCTATATAGCAGAAAACAGAGTGAAACCTAAAAATTCAAACTGTTACTGGAAACGAACGCTTGAACCTAGAAGAGGGAAAGTTGGGCAGCCAAGTGGGCCTAGTGAACTGATCAATACCACCAAGTATCATCAAGATTTGGTGAAAAAATGTTTGCTGAGATTTCAGCAAACTAGTAGTTTTTTGGAAGCTTGGCAACCCCTTTCAAATGAAAGTGTTTTTCGCCAGTCTCTGCATGGGGTACTTCAAGAGGAAACAAACCATAGAGATAGAACTTAGAACTACTTCATTTGGTCAAGTTTCAAGGAGCTAGCACAAACCGTGTTTGATGTAGAATTCCAAACACAGCTATCTATGTAGGAGAAAACAGAGTGAAACATAAAAATTCAAACTGTTACTGGAAACGAATGCTTCAACCTAGAAGAATAAAAATTGGGCAGCCAAGTGGGATTAGTGAACTGATCATTACCACCAAGTATCATCAAGATTTGGTGAAAAAATGTTTGCTGAGATTTCAGCAAACTAGTAGTTTTTTGGAAGCTTGGCAACCCCTTTCAAACGAAAGTGTTTTTCGCCAGTCTCTGCATGGGGTACTTCAAGAGGAAACAAACCATAGAGATAGAACTTACAACTACTTCATTTTGTCAAGTTTCAAGGAGCTAGCACAAACCGTGTTTGATTTAGAGTTTCAAACACATCTATCTATATAGCAGAAAACAGAGTGAAACCTAAAAATTCAAAGTGTTACTGGAAACGAACGCTTGAACCTAGAAGAGTGAAAATTGGGCAGCCAAGTGGGCTTAGTGAACTGATCATTACCACCAAGTATCATCAAGATTTGGTGAAAAAATGTTTGCTGAGATTTCAGCAAACTAGTAGTTTTTTGGAAGCTTGGCAACCCCTTTCAAACGAAAGTGTTCTTCGCCAGTCTCTGCATGGGGTACTTCAAGAGGAAACAAACCATAGAGATAGAACTTAGAACTACTTCATTTTGTCAAGTTTCACGGAGCTAGCACAAACCGTGTTTGATTTAGAGTTTCAAACACATCTATCTATATAACAGAAAACAGAGTGAAACCTAAAAATTCAAACTGTTACTGGAAACGAACGCTTGAACCTAGAAGAGTGAAAGTTGGGCAGCCAAGTGAGATTAGTGAACTGATCATTACCACCAAGTATCATCAAGATTTGGTGAAAAAATGTTTCCTGTGATTTCAGCAAACTAGTAGTTTTTTGGAAGCTTGGCAACCCCTTTCAAACGAAAGTGTTTTTCGCCAGTCTCTGCATGGGGTACTTCAAGAGGAAACAAACCATAGAGATAGAACTTAGAACTACTTCATTTTGTCAAGTTTCAAGGAGCTAGCAAAAACCGTGTTTGATTTAGAGTTTCAAACACATCTATCTATATAGCAGAAAACAGAGTGAAACCTAAAAATTCAAAGTGTTACTTTAAACGAACGCTTGAACCTAGAAGAGTGAAAATTGGGCAGCCAAGTGGGCTTAGTGAACTGATCATTACCACCAAGTATCATCAAGATTTGGTGAAAAAATGTTTGCTGAGATTTCAGCAAACGAGAAGTATTTTGGAAGCTTGGCAACCCCTTTCAAACGAAAGTGTTCTTCGCCAGTCTCTGCATGGGGTACTTCAAGAGGAAACAAACCATAGAGATAGAACTTAGAACTACTTCATTTTGTCAAGTTTCATGGAGCTAGCACAATCCGTGTTTGATTTAGAGTTTCAAACACATCTATCTATATAACAGAAAACAGAGTGAAACCTAAAAATTCAAACTGTTACTGGAAACGAACGCTTGAACCTAGAAGAGTGAAAGTTGGGCAGCCAAGTGGGCTTAGTGAACTGATCATTACCACCAAGTATCATCAAGATTTGGTGAAAAAATGTTTGCTGAGATTTCAGCAAACTAGTAGTTTTTTGGAAGCGTGGCAACCCCTTTAAAACGAAAGTGTTTTTCGCCAGTCTCTGCATGGGGTACTTCAAGAGGAAACAAACCATAGAGATAGAACTTAGAACTACTTCATTTTGTCAAGTTTCACGGAGGTAGCACAAACCGTGTTTGATTTAGTGTTTCGAGACATCTATCTATATAGCAGAAAACAGAGTGAAACCTAAAAATTCAAACTGTTACTGGAAACGAACGCTTGAACCTAGAAGAGGGAAAGTTGGGCAGCCAAGTGGGCCTAGTGAACTGATCAATACCACCAAGTATCATCAAGATTTGGTGAAAAAATGTTTGCTGAGATTTCAGCAAACTAGTAGTTTTTTGGAAGCTTGGCAACCCCTTTCAAATGAAAGTGTTTTTCGCCAGTCTCTGCATGGGGTACTTCAAGAGGAAACAAACCATAGAGATAGAACTTAGAACTACTTCATTTGGTCAAGTTTCAAGGAGCTAGCACAAACCGTGTTTGATGTAGAATTCCAAACACAGCTATCTATGTAGGAGAAAACAGAGTGAAACCTAAAAATTCAAACTGTTACTGGAAACGAATGCTTCAACCTAGAAGAATAAAAATTGGGCAGCCAAGTGGGATTAGTGAACTGATCATTACCACCAAGTATCATCAAGATTTGGTGAAAAAATGTTTGCTGAGATTTCAGCAAACTAGTAGTTTTTTGGAAGCTTGGCAACCCCTTTCAAACGAAAGTGTTTTTCGCCAGTCTCTGCACGGGGTACTTCAAGAGGAAACAAACCATAGAGTTAGAACTTACAACTACTTCATTTTGTCAAGTTTCAAGGAGCTAGCACAAACCGTGTTTGATTTAGAGTTTCAAAGACATCTATCTATATAGCAGAAAACAGAGTGAAACCTAAAATTTCAAAGTGTTACTGGAAACGAACGCTTGAACCTAGAAGAGTAAAAATTGGGCAGCCAAGTGGGCTTAGTGAACTGATCATTACCACCAAGTATCATCAAGTTTTGGTGAAAAAATGTTTGCTGAGATTTCAGCAAACTAGTATTTTTTTGGAAGCTTGGGAACCCCTTTCAAACGAAAGTGTTTTTCGCCAGTCTCTGCATGGGGTACTTCAAGAGGAAACAAACCATAGAGATAGAACTTAGAACTATTTCATTTTGTCAAGTTTCACGGAGATAGCACAAACCGTGTTTGATTTAGAGTTTCAAAGACATCTATCTATATAGCAGAAAACAGAGTGAAACCTAAAAATTCAAACTGTTACTGGAAACGAACGCTTGAACCTAGAAGAGTGAAAGTTGGGCAGCCAAGTGGGCTTAGTGAACTGATCATTACCACCAAGTATCATCAAGATTTGGTGAAAAAATGTTTGCTGAGATTTCAGCAAACTAGTAGTTTTTTGGAAGCTTGGCAACCCCTTTCAAATGAAAGTGTTTTTCGCCAGTCTCTGCATGGGGTACTTCAAGAGGAAACAATCCATAGAGATAGAACTTAGAACTACTTCATTTGGTCAAGTTTCAAGGAGCTAGCACAAACCGTGTTTGATTTAGAATTCCAAACACAGCTTTCTATGTAGGAGAAAACAGAGTGAAACCTAAAAATTCAAACTGTTACTGGTAACGAATGCTTCAACCTAGAAGAATAAAAATTGGGCAGCCAAGTGGGATTAGTGAACTGATCATTACCACCAAGTATCATTAAGATTTGGTGAAAAAATGTTTGCTGAGATTTCAGCAAACTAGTAGTTTTTTGGAAACTTGGCAACCCCTTTCAAACGAAAGTGTTTTTCACCAGTCTCTGCATGGGGTACTTCAAGAGGAAACAAACCATAGAGATAGAACTTACAACTACTTCATTATGTCAAGTTTCAAGGAGCTAGCACAAACCGTGTTTGTTTAGAGTTTCAAAGACATCTATCTATATAGCAGAAAACAGAGTGAAAACTAAAGTTTCAAAGTGTCACTGGAAACAAACGCTTGAACCTAGAAGAGTAAAAATTGGGCAGCCAAGTGGGCTTAGTGAACTGATCATTACCACCAAGTATCATCAAGATTTGGTTAAAAAATGTTTGCTGAGATTTCAGCAAACGAGAAGTTTTTTGGAAGCTTGGCAACCCCTTTCAAACGAAAGTGTTCTTCGCCAGTCTCTGCGTGGGGTACTTCAAGAGGAAACAAACCATAGAGATAGAACTTAGAACTACTTCATTTTGTCAAGTTTCACGGAGCTATCACAATCCGTGTTTGATTTAGAGTTTCAAACACATCTATCTCTATAACAGAAAACAGAGTGAAACCTAAAAATTCAAACTGTTACTGGAAACGAACGCTTGAACCTAGAAGAGTGAAAGTTGGGCAGCCAAGTGGGATTAGTGAACTGATCATTACCACCAAGTATCATCAAGATTTGGTGAAAAAATGTTTGCTGAGATTTCAGCAAACTAGTAGTTTCTTGGAAGCTTGGCAACCCCTTTCAAACGAAAGTGTTTTTCGCCAGTCTCTGCATGGGGTACTTCAAGAGGAAACAAACCATAGAGATAGAACTTAGAACTACTTCATTTTGTCAAGTTTCACGGAGCTAGCACAAACCGTGTTTGATTTAGTGTTTCGAGACATCTATCTATATAGCAGAAAACAGAGTGAAACCTAAAAATTCAAACTGTTACTGGAAACGAACGCTTGAACCTAGAAGAGGGAAAGTTGGGCAGCCAAGTGGGCTTAGTGAACTGATCATTACCACCAAGTATCATCAAGATTTGGTGAAAAAATGTTTGCTGAGATTTCAGCAAACTAGTAGTTTTTTGGAAGCTTGGCAACCCCTTTCAAACGAAAGTGTTTTTCGCCAGTCTCTGCATGGGGTACTTCAAGAGGAAACAAACCATAGAGATAGAACTTAGAACTACTTCATTTTGTCAAGTTTCAAGGAGCTAGCACAAACCGTGTTTGATGTAGAATTCCAAACACAGCTATCTATGTAGGAGAAAACAGAGTGAAACCTAAAAATTCAAACTGTTACTGGAAACGAATGC
Source organism: Callospermophilus lateralis (assembly GCF_048772815.1). Taxonomy (NCBI): domain Eukaryota; kingdom Metazoa; phylum Chordata; class Mammalia; order Rodentia; family Sciuridae; genus Callospermophilus; species Callospermophilus lateralis. The sequence goes on from NW_027515824.1 coordinate 19,521, forward strand.
TTCAACCTAGAAGAATAAAAATTGGGCAGCCAAGTGGGATGAGTGAACTGATCATTACCACCAAGTATCATCAAGATTTGGTGAAAAAATGTTTGCTGAGATTTCAGCAAACTAGTAGTTTTTTGGAAGCTTGGCAACCCCTTTCAAACGAAAGTGTTTTTCGCCAGTCTCTGCATGGGGTACTTCAAGAGGAAACAAACCATAGAGATAGAACTTACAACTACTTCATTTTGTCAAGTTTCAAGGAGCTAGCACAAACCGTGTTTGATTTAGAGTTTCAAAGACATCTATCTATATAGCAGAAAACAGAGTGAAACCTAAAATTTCAAAGTGTTACTGGAAACGAACGCTGGAACCTAGAAGAGTAAAAATTGGGCAGCCAAGTGGGCTTAGTGAACTGATCATTACCACCAAGTATCATCAAGTTTTGGTGAAAAAATGTTTGCTGAGATTTCAGCAAACTAGTAGTTTTTTGGAAGCTTGGCAACCCCTTTCAAAGGAAAGTGTTTTTCGCCAGTCTCTGCATGGGGTACTTCAAGAGGAAACAAACCATAGAGATAGAACTTAGAACTACTTCATTTTGTCAAGTTTGACGGAGCTAGCACAAACCGTGTTTGATTTAGAGTTTCAAAGACATCTATCTATATAGCAGAAAACAGAGTGAAACCTAAAAATTCAAACTGTTACTGGAAACGAACGCTTGAACCTAGAAGAGTGAAAGTTGGGCAGCCAAGTGGGCTTAGTGAACTGATCATTACCACCAAGTATCATCAAGATTTGGTGAAAAAATGTTTGCTGAGATTTCAGCAAACTAGTAGTTTTTGGAAGCTTGGCAACCCCTTTCAAACGAAAGTGTTTTTCGCCAGTCTCTGCATGGGGTACTTCAAGAGGAAACAAACCATAGAGATAGAACTTACAACTACTTCATTTTGTCAAGTTTTACAGAGCTAGCAAAAACCGTGTTTGATTTAGAGTTTCAAACACATCTATCTATATAACAGAAAACAGAGTGAAACCTAAAAATTCAAACTGTTACTGGAAACGAACGCTTGAACCTAGAAGAGTGAAAGTTGGGCAGCCAAGTGGGATTAGTGAACTGATCATTACCACCAAGTATCATCTAGATTTGGTGAAAAAATGTTTGCTGAGATTTCAGCAAACGAGAAGTTTTTTGGAAGCTTGGCAACCCCTTTCAAACGAAAGTGTTCTTCGCCAGTCTCTGCATGGGGTACTTCAAGAGGAAACAAACCATAGAGATAGAATTTAGAACTACTTCATTTTGACAAGTTTCACGGAGCTAGCACAAACCGTGTTTGATTTAGAGTTTCAAACACATCTCTCTATGTAGCAGAAAACAGAGTGAAACCTAAAATTTCAAAGTGTTACTGGAAACGAACGCTAGAACCTAGAAGAGTGAAAATTGGGCAGCCAAGTGGGCTTAGTGAACTGATCATTACCACCAAGTATCATCAAGATTTGGTGAAAAAATGTTTGCTGAGATTTCAGCAAACGAGTAGTTTTTTGGAAGCTTGGCAACCCCTTTCAAACGAAAGTGTTTTTCGCCAGTCTCTGCATGGGGTACTTCAAGAGGAAACAAACCATAGAGATAGAACTTAGAACTACTTCATTTTGTCAAGTTTCATGGAGCTAGCACAAACCGTGTTTGATTTAGAGTTTCAAAGACATCTATCTATATAGCAGAAAACAGAGTGAAACCTAAAAATTCAAACTGTAACTGGAAACGAACGCTTGAACCTAGAAGAGTGAAAGTTGGGCAGCCAAGTGGGATTAGTGAACTGATCATTACCACCAAGTATCATCAAGATTTGGTGAAAAAATGTTTGCTGAGATTTCAGCAAACTAGTAGTTTTTTTGAAGCTTGGCAACCTTTTTCAAACGAAAGTGTTTTTCGCCAGTCTCTGCATGGGGTACTTCAAAAGGAAACAAACCATAGAGATAGAACTTAGAACTACTTCATTTTGTCAAGTTTCAAGGAGCTAGCACAAACCGTGTTTGATTTAGAGTTTCAAACACATCTATCTATATAACAGAAAACAGAGTGAAACCTAAAAATTCAAACTGTTACTGGAAACGAACGCTTGAACCTAGAAGAGTGAAAATTGGGCAGCCAAGTGGGCTTAGTGAACTGATCATTACCACCAAGTATCATCAAGATTTGGTGAAAAAATGTTTGCTGAGATTTCAGCAAACCAGAAGTTTTTTGGAAGCTTGGCAACCCCTTTCAAACGAAAGTGTTCTTCGCCAGTCTCTGCATGGGGTACTTCAAGTGGAAACAAACCATAGAGATAGAACTTAGAACTACTTCATTTTGTCAAGTTTCACGGAGCTAGCACAAACCGTGTTTGATTTAGAGTTTCAAACACATCTATCTATATAGCAGAAAACAGAGTGAAACCTAAAATTTCAAAGTGTTACTGGAAACGAACGCTTGAACCTAGAAGAGTGAAAGTTGGGCAGCCAAGTGGGCTTAGTGAACTGATCATTACCACCAAGTATCATCAAGATTTGGTGAAAAAATGTTTGCTGAGATTTCAGCAAACGAGTAGTTTTTTGGAAGCTTGGCAACCCCTTTCAAACGAAAGTGTTCTTCGCCAGTCTCTGCATGGGGTACTTCAAGAGGAAACAAACCATAGAGATAGAACTTAGAACTACTTCATTTTGTCAAGTTTCACGGAGACAGCACAAACCGTGTTTGATTTAGAGTTTCAAACACATCTATCTATATAGCAGAAAACAGAGTGAAACCTAAAATTTCAAACTGTTACTGGAAACGAACGCTTGAACCTAGAAGAGTGAAAATTGGGCCGCCAAGTGGGCTTAGTGAACTGATCATTACCACCAAGTATCATCAAGATTTGGTGAAAAAATATTTGCTGAGATTTCAGCAAACGAGAAGTTTTTTGGAAGTGTGGCAACCCCTTTCAAACGAAAGTGTTCTTCGCCAGTCTCTGCATGGGGTACTTCAAGAGGAAACAAACCATAGAGATAGAACTTAGAACTACTTCATTTTGTCAAGTTTCACGGAGCTAGCACAAACCGTGTTTGATTTAGTGTTTCAAACATATCTATCTATATAGCAGAAAACAGAGTGAAACCTAAAATTTCAAAGTGTTACTGGAAATGAACGCTTGAACCTAGAAGAGTGAAAATTGGGCAGCCAAGTGGGCTTAGTGAACTGATCATTACCACCAAGTATCATCAAGATTTGGTGAAAAAATGTTTGCTGAGATTTCAGCAAACGAGAAGTTTTTTGGAAGCTTGGCAACCCCTTTCAAACGAAAGTGTTCTTCGCCAGTCTCTGCATGGGGTACTTCAAGTGGAAACAAACCATAGAGATAGAACTTAGAACTACTTCATTTTGTCAAGTTTCACGGAGCTAGCACAAACCGTGTTTGATTTAGAGTTTCAAACACATCTATCTATATAGCAGAAAACAGAGTGAAACCTAAAATTTCAAAGTGTTACTGGAAACGAACGCTTGAACCTAGAAGAGTGAAAGTTGGGCAGCCAAGTGGGCTTAGTGAACTGATCATTACCACCAAGTATCATCAAGATTTGGTGAAAAAATGTTTGCTGAGATTTCAGCAAACGAGTAGTTTTTTGGAAGCTTGGCAACCCCTTTCAAACGAAAGTGTTCTTCGCCAGTCTCTGCATGGGGTACTTCAAGAGGAAACAAACCATAGAGATAGAACTTAGAACTACTTCATTTTGTATTGTTTCACGGAGCTAGCACAAACCGTGTTTGATTTAGAGTTTCAAAGACATCTATCTATATAGCAGAAAACAGAGTGAAACCTAAAAATTCAAACTGTTACTGGAAACGAACGCTTGAACCTAGAAGAGTGAAAGTTGGGCAGCCAAGTGGGATTAGTGAACTGATCATTACCACCAAGTATCATCAAGATTTGGTGAAAAAATGTTTGCTGAGATTTCAGCAAACTAGTAGTTTTTTGGAAGCTTCGCAACCCCTTTCAAACGAAAGTGTTTTTCGCCAGTCTCTGCATGGGGTACTTCAAGAGGAAACAAACCATAGAGATAGAACTTAGAACTACTTCATTTTGTCAAGTTTCAAAGAGCTAGCACAAACCGTGTTTGATTTAGAGTTTCAAACACATCTATCTATATAACAGAAAACAGAGTGAAACCTAAAAATTCAAACTGTTACTGGAAACGAACGCTTGAACCTAGAAGAGTGAAAATTGGGCAGCCAAGTGGGCTTAGTGAACTGATCATTACCACCAAGTATCATCAAGATTTGGTGAAAAAATGTTTGCTGAGATTTCAGCAAACGAGAAGTTTTTTGGAAGCTTGGCAACCCCTTTCAAACGAAAGTGTTCTTCGCCAGTCTCTGCATGGGGTACTTCAAGTGGAAACAAACCATAGAGATAGAACTTAGAACTACTTCATTTTGTCAAGTTTCACGGAGCTAGCACAAACCGTGTTTGATTTAGAGTTTCAAACACATCTATCTATATAGCAGAAAACAGAGTGAAACCTAAAATTTCAAAGTGTTACTGGAAACGAACGCTTGAACCTAGAAGAGTGAAAGTTGGGCAGCCAAGTGGGCTTAGTGAACTGATCATTACCACCAAGTATCATCAAGATTTGGTGAAAAAATGTTTGCTGAGATTTCAGCAAACGAGTAGTTTTTTGGAAGCTTGGCAACCCCTTTCAAACGAAAGTGTTCTTCGCCAGTCTCTGCATGGGGTACTTCAAGAGGAAACAAACCATAGAGATAGAACTTAGAACTACTTCATTTTGTCAAGTTTCACGGAGCTAGCACAAACCGTGTTTGATTTAGAGTTTCAAACACATCTATCTATATAGCAGAAAACAGAGTGAAACCTAAAATTTCAAACTGTTACTGGAAACGAACGCTTGAACCTAGAAGAGTGAAAATTGGGCCGCCAAGTGGGCTTAGTGAACTGATCATTACCACCAAGTATCATCAAGATTTGGTGAAAAAATATTTGCTGAGATTTCAGCAAACGAGAAGTTTTTTGGAAGTGTGGCAACCCCTTTCAAACGAAAGTGTTCTTCGCCAGTCTCTGCATGGGGTACTTCAAGAGGAAACAAACCATAGAGATAGAACTTAGAACTACTTCATTTTGTCAAGTTTCACGGAGCTAGCACAAACCGTGTTTGATTTAGTGTTTCAAACATATCTATCTATATAGCAGAAAACAGAGTGAAACCTAAAATTTCAAAGTGTTACTGGAAACGAACGCTTGAACCTAGAAGAGTGAAAATTGGGCAGCCAAGTGGGCTTAGTGAACTGATCATTACCACCAAGTATCATCAAGATTTGGTGAAAAAATGTTTGCTGAGATTTCAGCAAACGAGTAGTTTTTTGGAAGCTTGGCAACCCCTTTCAAACGAAAGTGTTCTTCGCCAGTCTCTGCATGGGGTACTTCAAGAGGAAACAAACCATAGAGATAGAACTTAGAACTACTTCATTTTGTCATGTTTCACGGAGCTAGCACAAACCGTGTTTGATTTAGAGTTTCAAAGACATCTATCTATATAGCAGAAAACAGAGTGAAACCTAAAAATTCAAACTGTTACTGGAAACGAACGCTTGAACCTAGAAGAGTGAAAGTTGGGCAGCCAAGTGGGATTAGTGAACTGATCATTACCACCAAGTATCATCAAGATTTGGTGAAAAAATGTTTGCTGAGATTTCAGCAAACTAGTAGTTTTTTGGAAGGTTCGCAACCCCTTTCAAACGAAAGTGTTTTTCGCCAGTCTCTGCATGGGGTACTTCAAGAGGAAACAAACCATAGAGATAGAACTTAGAACTACTTCATTTTGTCAAGTTTCAAAGAGCTAGCACAAACCGTGTTTGATTTAGAGTTTCAAACACATCTATCTATATAACAGAAAACAGAGTGAAACCTAAAAATTCAAACTGTTACTGGAAACGAACGCTTGAACCTAGAAGAGTGAAAATTGGGCAGCCAAGTGGGCTTAGTGAACTGATCATTACCACCAAGTATCATCAAGATTTGGTGAAAAAATGTTTGCTGAGATTTCAGCAAACGAGAAGTTTTTTGGAAGCTTGGCAACCCCTTTCAAACGAAAGTGTTCTTCGCCAGTCTCTGCATGGGGTACTTCAAGTGGAAACAAACCATAGAGATAGAACTTAGAACTACTTCATTTTGTCAAGTTTCACGGAGCTAGCACAAACCGTGTTTGATTTAGAGTTTCAAACACATCTATCTATATAGCAGAAAACAGACTGAAACCTAAAATTTCAAAGTGTTACTGGAAACGAACGCTTGAACCTAGAAGAGTGAAAGTTGGGCAGAAAAGTGGGATTAGTGAACTGATCATTACCACCAAGTATCATCAAGATTTGGTGAAAAAATGTTTGCTGAGATTTCAGCAAACTAGTAGTTTTTTGGAAGCTTGGCAACCCCTTTCAAACGAAAGTGTTTTTCGCCAGTCTCTGCATGGGGTACTTCAAGAGGAAACAAACCATAGAGATAGAACTTAGAACTACTTCATTTTGTCAAGTTTCAAGGAGCTAGCACAAACCGTGTTTGATTTAGAGTTTCAAACACATCTATCTATATAACAGAAAACAGAGTGAAACCTAAAAATTCAAACTGTTACTGGAAACGAACGCTTGAACCTAGAAGAGTGAAAATTGGGCAGCCAAGTGGGCTTAGTGAACTGGTCATTACCACCAAGTATCATCAAGATTTGGTGAAAAAATGTTTGCTGACATTTCAGCAAACGAGAAGTTTTTTGGAAGCTTGGCAACCCCTTTCAAACGAAAGTGTTCTTCGCCAGTCTCTGCATGGGGTACTTCAAGTGGAAACAAACCATAGAGATAGAACTTAGAACTACTTCATTTTGTCAAGTTTCACGGAGCTAGCACAAACCGTGTTTGATTTAGAGTTTCAAACACATCTATCTATATAGCAGAAAACAGAGTGAAACCTAAAATTTCAAAGTGTTACTGGATACGAACGCTTGAACCTAGACGAGTAAAAATTGGGCAGCCAAGTGGGCTTAGTGAACTGATCATTACCACCAAGTATCATCAAGATTTGGTGAAAAAATGTTTGCTGAGATTTCAGCAAACGAGTAGTTTTTTGGAAGCTTGGCAACCCCTTTCAAACGAAAGTGTTCTTCGCCAGTCTCTGCATGGGGTACTTCAAGAGGAAACAAACCATAGAGATAGAACTTAGAACTACTTCATTTTGTCATGTTTCACGGAGCTAGCACAAACCGTGTTTGATTTAGAGTTTCAAACACATCTATCTATATAGCAGAAAACAGAGTGAAACCTTAAAATTCAAACTGTTACTGGAAACGAAAGCTTGATCCTAGAAGAGTGAAAGTTGGGCAGCCAAGTGGGATTAGTAAACTGATCATTACCACCAAGTATCATCAAGATTTGGTGAAAAAATGTTTGCTGAGATTTCAGCAAACGAGAAGTTTTTTGGAAGCTTGGCAACCCCTTTCAAACGAAAGTGTTCTTCGCCAGTCTCTGCATGGGGTACTTCAAGTGGAAACAAACCATAGAGATAGAACTTAGAACTACTTCATTTTGTCAAGTTTCACGGAGCTAGCACAAACCGTGTTTGATTTAGAGTTTCAAACACATCTATCTATATAGCAGAAAACAGAGTGAAACCTAAAATTTCAAAGTGTTACTGGAAACGAACGCTTGAACCTAGAAGAGTGAAAGTTGGGCAGCCAAGTGGGCTTAGTGAACTGATCATTACTACCAAGTATCATCAAGATTTGGTGAAAAAATGTTTGCTGAGATTTCAGCAAACGAGTAGTTTTTTGGAAGCTTGGCAACCCCTTTCAAACGAAAGTGTTCTTCGCCAGTCTCTGCATGGGGTACTTCAAGAGGAAACAAACCATAGAGATAGAATTTAGAACTACTTCATTTTGACAAGTTTCACGGAGCTAGCACAAACCGTGTTTGATTTAGAGTTTCAAACACATCTATCTATATAGCAGAAAACAGAGTGAAACCTAAAATTTCAAAGTGTTACTGGAAACGAACGCTTGAACCTAGAAGAGTGAAAGTTGGGCAGCCAAGTGGGCTTAGTGAACTGATCATTACCACCAAGTATCATCAAGATTTGGTGAAAAAATGTTTGCTGAGATTTCAGCAAACGAGTAGTTTTTTGGAAGCTTGGCAACCCCTTTCAAACGAAAGTGTTCTTCGCCAGTCTCTGCATGGGGTACTTCAAGAGGAAACAAACCATAGAGATAGAACTTAGAACTACTTCATTTTGTCATGTTTCACGGAGCTAGCACAAACCGTGTTTGATTTAGAGTTTCAAAGACATCTATCTATATAGCAGAAAACAGAGTGAAACCTAAAAATTCAAACTGTTACTGGAAACGAATGCTTGAACCTAGAAGAGTGAAAGTTGGGCAGCCAAGTGGGATTAGTGAACTGATCATTACCACCAAGTATCATCAAGATTTGGTGAAAAAATGTTTGCTGAGATTTCAGCAAACTAGTAGTTTTTTGGAAGCTTCGCAACCCCTTTCAAACGAAAGTGTTTTTCGCTATTCTCTGCATGGGGTACATCAAGAGGAAACAAACCATAGAGATAGAACTTAGAACTACTTCATTTTGTCAAGTTTCACGGAGCTAGCACAAACCGTGTTTGATTTAGAGTTTCAAACACATCTATCTATATAGCAGAAAACAGAGTGAAACCTAAAATTTCAAAGTGTTACTGGAAACGAACGCTTGAACCTAGAAGAGTGAAAGTTGGGCAGCCAAGTGGGCTTAGTGAACTGATCATTACCACCAAGTATCATCAAGATTTGGTGAAAAAATGTTTGCTGAGATTTCAGCAAACGAGTAGTTTTTTGGAAGCTTGGCAACCCCTTTCAAACGAAAGTGTTCTTCGCCAGTCTCTGCATGGGGTACTTCAAGAGGAAACAAACCATAGAGATAGAACTTAGAAATACTTCATTTTGTCAAGTTTCACGGAGCTAGCACAAACCGTGTTTGATTTAGAGTTTCAAACACATCTATCTATATAGCAGAAAACAGAGTGAAACCTAAAAATTCAAACTGTTACTGGAAACGAACGCTTGAACCTAGAAGAGTGAAAGTTGGGCAGCCAAGTGGGATTAGTGAACTGATCATTACCACCAAGTATCATCAAGATTTGGTGAAAAAATATTTGCTGAGATTTCAGCAAACGAGAAGTTTTTTGGAAGTGTGGCAACCCCTTTCAAACGAAAGTGTTCTTCGCCAGTCTCTGCATGGGGTACTTCAAGAGGAAACAAACCATAGAGATAGAACTTAGAACTACTTCATTTTGTCAAGTTTCACGGAGCTAGCAAAAACCGTGTTTGATTTAGTGTTTCAAACATATCTATCTATATAGCAGAAAACAGAGTGAAACCTAAAATTTCAAAGTGTTACTGGAAACGAACGCTTGTACCTAGAAGAGTGAAAATTGGGCAGCCAAGTGGGCTTAGTGAACTGATCATTACCACCAAGTATCATCAAGATTTGGTGAAAAAATGTTTGCTGAGATTTCAGCAAACGAGTAGTTTTTTGGAAGTTTGGCAACCCCTTTCAAACGAAAGTGTTTTTCGCCAGTCTCTGCATGGGGTACTTCAAGAGGAAACAAACCATAGAGATAGAACTTAGAACTACTTCATTTTGTCAAGTTTCACGGAGCTAGCACAAACCGTGTTTGATTTAGAGTTTCAAAGACATCTATCTATATAGCAGAAAACAGACTGAAACCTAAAAATTCAAACTATTACTGGAAACGAACGCTTGAACCTAGAAGAGTGAAAGTTGGGCAGCCAAATGGGATTAGTGAACTGATCATTACCACCAAGTATCATCAAGATTTGGTGAAAAAATGTTTGCTGAGATTTCAGCAAACTAGTAGTTTTTTGGAAGCTTGGCGACCCCTTTCAAACGAAAGTGTTTTTCGCCAGTCTCTGCATGGGGTACTTCAAGAGGAAACAAACCATAGAGATAGAACTTAGAACTACTTCATTTTGTCAAGTTTCAAGGAGCTAGCACAAACCGTGTTTGATTTAGAGTTTCAAACACATCTATCTATATAACAGAAAACAGAGTGAAACCTAAAAATTCAAACTGTTACTGGAAACGAACGCTTGAACCTAGAAGAGTGAAAATTGGGCAGCCAAGTGGGCTTAGTGAACTGGTCATTACCACCAAGTATCATCAAGATTTGGTGAAAAAATGTTTGCTGAGATTTCAGCAAACGAGAAGTTTTTTGGAAGCTTGGCAACCCCTTTCAAACGAAAGTGTTCTTCGCCAGTCTCTGCATGGGGTACTTCAAGAGGAAACAAACCATAGAGATAGAACTTAGAACTACTTCATTTTGTCATGTTTCACGGAGCTAGCACAAACCGTGTTTGATTTAGAGTTTCAAAGACATCTATCTATATAGCAGAAAACAGAGTGAAACCTTAAAATTCAAACTGTTACTGAAAACGAACGCTTGAACCTAGAAGAGTGAAAGTTGGGCAGCCAAGTGGGATTAGTAAACTGATCATTACCACCAAGTATCATCAAGATTTGGTGAAAAAATGTTTGCTGAGATTTCAGCAAACTAGTAGTTTTTTGGAAGCTTGGCAACCCTTTTCAAACGAAAGTGTTTTTCGCCAGTCTCTGCATGGGGTACTTCAAGAGGAAACAAACCATAGAGATAGAACTTAGAACTACTTCATTTTGTCAAGTTTCAAGGAGCTAGCACAAACCGTGTTTGATTTAGAGTTTCAAACACATCTATCTATATAACAGAAAACAGAGTGAAACCTAAAAATTCAAACTGTTACTTTAAACGAACGCTTGAACCTAGAAGAGTGAAAGTTGGGCAGCCAAGTGGGATTAGTGAACTGATCATTACCACCAAGTATCATCAAGATTTGGTGAAAAAATATTTGCTGAGATTTCAGCAAACTAGTAGTTTTTTGGAAGCTTGGCAACCCCTTTCAAATGAAAGTGTTTTTCGCCAGTCTCTGCATGGGGTACTTCAAGAGGAAACAAACCATAGAGATAGAACTTAGAACTACTTCATTTTGTCAAGTTTCACGGAGCTAGCACAAACCGTGTTTGATTTAGAGTTTCAAACACATCTATCTATATAGCAGAAAACAGAGTGAAACCTAAAATTTCAAAGTGTTACTGGAAACGAACGCTTGAACCTAGAAGAGTGAAAATTGGGCAGCCAAGTGGGCTTAGTGAACTGATCATTACCACCAAGTATCATCAAGATTTGGTGAAAAAATATTTGCTGAGATTTCAGCAAACGAGTAGTTTTTTGGAAGCTTGGCAACCCCTTTCAAACGAAAGTGTTCTTCGCCAGTCTCTGCATGGGGTACTTCAAGAGGAAACAAACCATAGAGATAGAACTTAGAACTACTTCATTTTGTCAAGTTCACGGAGCTAGCACAAACCGTGTTTGATTTAGAGTTTCAAAGACATCTATCTATATAGCAGAAAACAGAGTGAAACCTAAAAATTCAAACTGTTACTGGAAACGAACGCTTGAACCTAGAAGAGTGAAAGTTGGGCAGCCAAGTGGGATTAGTGAACTGATCATTACCACCAAGTATCATCAAGATTTGGTGAAAAAATGTTTGCTGAGATTTCAACAAACTAGTAGTTTTTTGGAAGCTTGGCAACCCCTTTCATACGAAAGTGTTTTTCGCCAGTCTCTGCATGGGGTACTTCAAGAGGAAACAAACCATAGAGATAGAACTTAGAACTACTTCATTTTGTCAAGTTTCAAGGAGCTAGCACAAACCGTGTTTGATTTAGAGTTTCAAACACATCTATCTATATAACAGAAAACAGAGTGAAACCTAAAAATTCAAACTGTTACTGGAAACGAACGCTTGAACCTAGAAGAGTAAAAATTGGGCAGCCAAGTGGGCTTAGTGAACTGATCATTACCACCAAGTATCATCAAGATTTGGTGAAAAAATGTTTGCTGAGATTTCAGCAAACTAGTAGTTTTTTGGAAGCTTGGCAACCCCTTTCAAACGAAAGTGGTCTTCGCCAGTCTCTGCATGGGGTACTTCAAGAGGAAACAAACCATAGAGATAGAACTTAGAACTACTTCATTTTGTCAAGTTTCAAGGAGCTAGCACAAACCGTGTTTGATTTAGAGTTTCAAACATATCTATCTATATACAGAAAACAGAGTGAAACCTAAAAATTCTAACTGTTACTGGAAACGAACGCTTGAACCTAGAAGAGTGAAAGTTTGGCAGCCAAGTGGGATTAGTGAACTGATCATTACCACCAAGTATCATCAAGATTTGGTGAAAAAATGTTTGCTGAGATTTCAGCAAATTAGTAGTTTTTTGGAAGCTTGGCAACCCCTTTCAAACGAAAGTGTTTTTCGCCAGTCTCTGCATGGGGTACTTCAAGAGGAAACAAACCATAGAGATAGAACTTAGAACTACTTCATTTGGTCAAGTTTCAAGGAGCTAGCACAAACCGTGTTTGATTTAGAGTTTCAAACACATCTATCTATATAACAGAAAACAGAGTGAAACCTAAAATTTCAAAGTGTTACTGGAAACGAACGCTTGAACCTAGAAGAGTAAAAATTGGGCAGCCAAGTGGGCTTAGTGAACTGATCATTACCACCAAGTATCATGAAGATTTGGTGAAAAAAATGTTTGCTGAGATTTCAGCAAACTAGTAGTTTTTGGAAGCTTGGCAACCCCTTTCAAACGAAAGTGGTCTTCGCAAGTCTCTGCATGGGGTACTTCAAGAGGAAACAAACCATAGAGATAGAACTTAGAACTACTTCATTTTGTCAAGTTTCAAGGAGCTAGCCCAAACCGTGTTTGATTTAGAGTTTCAAACACATCTCTCTATATAACAGAAAACAGAGTGAAACCTAAAAATTCAAACTGTTACTGGAAACGAACGCTTGAACCTAGAAGAGTGAAAGTTGGGCAGCCAAGTGGGATTAGTGAACTGATCATTACCACCAAGTATCATCAAGATTTGGTGAAAAAATGTTTGCTGAGATTTCAGCAAACGAGAAGTTTTTTGGAAGCTTGGCAACCCCTTTCAAATGAAAGTGTTCTTCGCCAGTCTCTGCATGGGGTACTTCAAGAGGAGACAAACCATAGAGATAGAACTTAGAACTACTTCATTTTGTCAAGTTTCAAGGAGCTAGCCCAAACCGTGTTTGATTTAGAGTTTCAAACACATCTATCTATATAACAGAAAACAGAGTGAAACCTAAAAATTCAAACTGTTACTGGAAACGAACGCTTGAACCTAGAAGAGTGAAAGTTGGGCAGCCAAGTGGGATTAGTGAACTGATCATTACCACCAAGTATCATCAAGATTTGGTGAAAAAATGTTTGCTGAGATTTTAGCAAACTAGTAGTTTTTTGGAAGCTTGGCAACCCCTTTCAAACGAAAGTGTTTTTCGCCAGTCTCTGCATGGGGTACTTCAAGAGGAAACAAACCATAGAGATAGAACTTAGAACTACTTCATTTTGTCAAGTTTCAAGGAGCTAGCACAAACCGTGTTTGATTTAGAGTTTCAAACACATCTATCTATATAACAGAAAACAGAGTGAAACCTAAAAATTCAAACTGTTACTGGAAACGAACGCTTGAACCTAGAAGAGTAAAAATTGGGCAGCCAAGTGGGCTTAGTGAACTGATCATTACCACCAAGTAACATCAAGATTTGGTGAAAAAATATTTGCTGAGATTTCAGCAAACTAGTAGTTTTTTGGAAGCTTGGCAACCCCTTTCAAACGAAAGTGGTCTTCGCCAGTCTCTGCATGGGGTACTTCAAGAGGAAACAAACCATAGAGATAGAACTTAGAACTACTTCATTTTGTCAAGTTTCAAGGAGCTAGCACAAACCGTGTTTGATTTAGAGTTTGAAACATATCTATCTATATAACAGAAAATAGAGTGAAACCTAAAAATTCAAACTGTTACTGGAAACGAACGCTTGAACCTAGAAGAGTGAAAGTTTGGCAGCCAAATGGGATTAGTGAACTGATCATTACCACCAAGTATCATCAAGATTTGGTGAAAAAATGTTTGCTGAGATTTCATCAAACTAGTAGTTTTTTGGAAGCTTGGCAACCCCTTTCAAATGAAAGTGTTTTTCGCCAGTCTCTGCATGGGGTACTTCAAGAGGAGACAAACCATAGAGATAGAACTTAGAACTACTTCATTTTGTCAAGTTTCAAGGAGCTAGCCCAAACCGTGTTTGATTTAGAGTTTCAAACACATCTATCTATATAACAGAAAACAGAGTGAAACCTAAAAATTCAAACTGTTACTGGAAACGAACGCTTGAACCTAGAAGAGTGAAAGTTGGGCAGCCAAGTGGGATTAGTGAACTGATCATTACCACCAAGTATCATCAAGATTTGGTGAAAAAATGTTTGCTGAGATTTCAGCAAACTAGTAGTTTTTTGGAAGCTTGGCAACCCCTTTCAAATGAAAGTGTTTTTCGCCAGTCTCTGCATGGGGTACTTCAAGAGGAAACAAACCATAGAGATAGAACTTAGAACTACTTCATTTTGTCAAGTTTCAAGGAGCTAGCACAAACCGTGTTTGATTTAGAGTTTCAAACACATCTATCTATATAACAGAAAACAGAGTGAAAAATAAAAATTCAAACTGTTACTGGAAACGAACGCTTGAACCTAGAAGAGTGAAAGTTTGGCAGCCAAATGGGATTAGTGAACTGATCATTACCACCAAGTATCATCAAGATTTGGTGAAAAAATGTTTGCTGAGATTTCATCAAACTAGTAGTTTTTTGGAAGCTTGGCAACCCCTTTCAAATGAAAGTGTTTTTCGCCAGTCTCTGCATGGGGTACTTCAAGAGGAGACAAACCATAGAGATAGAACTTAGAACTACTTCATTTTGTCAAGTTTCAAGGAGCTAGCCCAAACCGTGTTTGATTTAGAGTTTCAAACACATCTATCTATATAACAGAAAACAGAGTGAAACCTAAAAATTCAAACTGTTACTGGAAACGAACGCTTGAACCTAGAAGAGTGAAAGTTGGGCAGCCAAGTGGGATTAGTGAACTGATCATTACCACCAAGTATCATCAAGATTTGGTGAAAAAATGTTTGCTGAGATTTCAGCAAACTAGTAGTTTTTTGGAAGCTTGGCAACCCCTTTCAAATGAAAGTGTTTTTCGCCAGTCTCTGCATGGGGTACTTCAAGAGGAAACAAACCATAGAGATAGAACTTAGAACTACTTCATTTTGTCAAGTTTCAAGGAGCTAGCACAAACCGTGTTTGATTTAGAGTTTCAAACACATCTATCTATATAACAGAAAACAGAGTGAAAAATAAAAATTCAAACTGTTACTGGAAACGAACGCTTGAACCTAGAAGAGTAAAAATTGGGCAGCCAAGTGGGCTTAGTGAACTGATCATTACCACCAAGTATCATCAAGATTTGGTGAAAAAATGTTTGCTGAGATTTCAGCAAACTAGTAGTTTTTGCATGCTTGGCAACCCCTTTCAAACGAAAGTGGTCTTCGCAAGTCTCTGCATGGGGTACTTCAAGAGGAAACAAACCATAGAGATAGAACTTAGAACTACTTTATTTTGTCAAGTTTCAAGGAGCTAGCCCAAACGGTGTTTGATTTAGAGTTTCAAACACATCTATCTATATAACAGAAAACAGTGTGAAACCTAAAAATTCAAACTGTTACTGGAAATGAACGCTTGAACCTAGAAGAGTGAAAGTTGGGCAGCCAAGTGGGATTAGTGAACTGATCATTACCACCAAGTATCATCAAGATTTGGTGAAAAAATGTTTGCTGAGATTTCAGCAAACGAGAAGTTTTTTGGAAGCTTGGCAACCCCTTTCAAATGAAAGTGTTCTTCGCCAGTCTCTGCATGGGGTACTTCAAGTGGAAACAAACCATAGAGATAGAACTTAGAACTACTTCATTTTGTCAAGTTTCACGGAGCTAGCACAAACCGTGTTTGATTTAGAGTTTCAAACACATCTATCTATATAGCAGAAAACAGAGTGAAAACTAAAATTTCAAAGTGTTACTGGAAACGAACACTTGAACCTAGAAGAGTGAAAGTTGGGCAGCCAAGTGGGCTTAGTGAACTGATCATTACCACCAAGTATCATCAAGATTTGGTGAAAAAATGTTTGCTGAGATTTCAGCAAACGAGTAGTTTTTTGGAAGCTTGGCAACCCCTTTCAAACGAAAGTGTTCTTCGCCAGTCTCTGCATGGGGTACTTCAAGAGGAAACAAACCATAGAGATAGAACTTAGAAATACTTCATTTTGTCAAGTTTCAAGGAGGTAGCACAAACCGTGTTTGATTTAGAGTTTCAAAGACATCTATCTATATTGCAGAAAACAGAGTGAAACCTAAAATTTCAAAGTGTTACTGGAAACGAACGCTTGAACCTAGAAGAGTAAAAATTGGGCAGCCAAGTGGGCTTAGTGAACTGATCATTACCACCAAGTATCATCAAGATTTGGTGAAAAAATGTTTGCTGAGATTTCCGCAAACGAGTAGTTTTTTGGAAGCTTGGCAACCCCTTTCAAACGAAAGTGTTCTTCGCCAGTCTCTGCATGGGGTACTTCAAGAGGAAACAAACCATAGAGATAGAACTTAGAACTACTTCATTTTGTCAAGTTTCACGGAGCTAGCCCAAACCGTGTTTGATTTAGAGTTTCAAACACATCTATCTATATAACAGAAAACAGAGTGAAAAATAAAAATTCAAACTGTTACTGGAAACGAACGCTTGAACCTAGAAGAGTAAAAATTGGGCAGCCAAGTGGGCTTAGTGAACTGATCATTACCACCAAGTATCATCAAGATTTGGTGAAAAAATGTTTGCTGAGATTTCAGCAAACTAGTAGTTTTTGCATGCTTGGCAACCCCTTTCAAACGAAAGTGGTCTTCGCAAGTCTCTGCATGGGGTACTTCAAGAGGAAACAAACCATAGAGATAGAACTTAGAACTACTTCATTTTGTCAAGTTTCAAGGAGCTAGCCCAAACCGTGTTTGATTTAGAGTTTCAAACACATCTATCTATATAACAGAAAACAGAGTGAAACCTAAAAATTCAAACTGTTACTGGAAACGAACGCTTGAACCTAGAAGAGTGAAAGTTGGGCAGCCAAGTGGGATTAGTGAACTGATCATTACCACCAAGTATCATCAAGATTTGGTGAAAAAATGTTTGCTGAGATTTCAGCAAACGAGAAGTTTTTTGGAAGCTTGGCAACCCCTTTCAAATGAAAGTGTTCTTCGCCAGTCTCTGCATGGGGTACTTCAAGTGGAAACAAACCATAGAGATAGAACTTAGAACTACTTCATTTTGTCAAGTTTCACGGAGCTAGCACAAACCGTGTTTGATTTAGAGTTTCAAACACATCTATCTATATAGCAGAAAACAGAGTGAAAACTAAAATTTCAAAGTGTTACTGGAAACGAACACTTGAACCTAGAAGAGTGAAAGTTGGGCAGCCAAGTGGGCTTAGTGAACTGATCATTACCACCAAGTATCATCAAGATTTGGTGAAAAAAATGTTTGCTGAGATTTCAGCAAACGAGTAGTTTTTTGGAAGCTTGGCAACCCCTTTCAAACGAAAGTGTTCTTCGCCAGTCTCTGCATGGGGTACTTCAAGAGGAAACAAACCATAGAGATAGAACTTAGAAATACTTCATTTTGTCAAGTTTCAAGGAGGTAGCACAAACCGTGTTTGATTTAGAGTTTCAAAGACATCTATCTATATAGCAGAAAACAGAGTGAAACCTAAAATTTCAAAGTGTTACTGGAAACGAACGCTTGAACCTAGAAGAGTAAAAATTGGGCAGCCAAGTGGGCTTAGTGAACTGATCATTACCACCAAGTATCATCAAGATTTGGTGAAAAAATGTTTGCTGAGATTTCAGCAAACGAGTAGTTTTTTGGAAGCTTGGCAACCCCTTTCAAACGAAAGTGTTCTTCGCCAGTCTCTGCATGGGGTACTTCAAGAGAAAACAAACCATAGAGATAGAACTTAGAACTACTTCATTTTGTCAAGTTTCACGGAGCTAGCCCAAACCGTGTTTGATTTAGAGTTTCAAAGACCTCTATCTATATAGCAGAAAACAGAGTGAAACCTAAAAATTCAAACTGTTACTGGAAATGAACGCTTGAACCTAGAAGAGTGAAAGTTGGGCAGCCAAGTGGGATTAGTAAACTGATCATTACCACCAAGTATCGTCAAGATTTGGTGAAAAAATGTTTGCTGAGATTTCAGCAAACTAGTAGTTTTTTGGAAGCTTGGCAACCCCTTTCAAACGAAAGTGTTTTTCGCCAGTCTCTGCATGGGGTACTTCAAGAGGAAACAAACCATAGAGATAGAACTTAGAACTACTTCATTTTGTCAAGTTTCAAGGAGCTAGCACAAACCGTGTTTGATTTAGAGTTTCAAACACATCTATCTATATAACAGAAAACAGAGTGAAACCTAAAAATTCAAACTGTTACTGGAAACGAACGCTTGAACCTAGAAGAGTGAAAGTTGGGCAGCCAAGTGGGATTAGTGAACTGATCATTACCACCAAGTATCATCAAGATTTGGTGAAAAAATGTTTGCTGAGATTTCAGCAAACTAGTTGTTTTTTGGAAGCTTGGCAACCCCTTTCAAATGAAAGTGTTTTTCTCAAGTCTCTGCATGGGGTACTTCAAGAGGAAACAAACCATAGAGATAGAACTTAGAACTACTTCATTTTGTCAAGTTTCACGGAGCTAGCACAAACCGTGTTTGATTTAGAGTTTCAAACACATCTATCTATATAGCAGAAAACACAGTGAAACCTAAAATTTCAAACTGTTACTGGAAACGAACGCTTGAACCTAGAAGAGTGAAAATTGGGCAGCCAAGTGGGCTTAGTGAACTGATCATTACCACCAAGTATCATCAAGATTTGGTGAAAAAATATATGCTGAGATTTCAGCAAACGAGTAGTTTTTTGGAAGCTTGGCAACCCCTTTCAAACGAAAGTGTTCTTCGCCAGTCTCTGCATGGTGTACTTCAAGAGGAAACAAACCATAGAGATAGAACTTAGAACTACTTCATTTTGTCAAGTTTCACGGAGCTAGCACAAACCGTGTTTGATTTAGAGTTTCAAACACATCTATCTATATAGCAGAAAACAGAGTGAAACCTAAAAATTCAAACTGTTACTGGAAACGAACGCTTGAACCTAGAAGAGTGAAAGTTGGGCAGCCAAGTGGGATTAGTGAACTGATCATTACCACCAAGTATCATCAAGATTTGGTGAAAAAATGTTTGCTGAGATTTCAGCAAACTAGTAGTTTTTTGGAAGCTTGGCAACCCCTTTCAAACGAAAGTGTTTTTCGCCAGTCTCTGCATGGGGTACTTCAAGAGGAAACAAACCATAGAGATAGAACTTAGAACTACTTCATTTTGTCAAGTTTCAAGGAGCTAGCACAAACCGTGTTTGATTTAGAGTTTCAAACACATCTAACTATATAACAGAAAACAGAGTGAAACCTAAAAATTCAAACTGTTACTGGAAACGAACGCTTGAACCTAGAAGAGTAAAAATTGGGCAGCCAAGTGGGCTTAGTGAACTGATCATTACCACCAAGTATCATCAAGTATTGGTGAAAAAATGTTTGCTGAGATTTCAGCAAACTAGTAGTTTTTTGGAAGCTTGGCAACCCCTTTCAAACGAAAGTGGTCTTCGCCAGTCTCTGCATGGGGTACTTCAAGAGGAAACAAACCATAGAGATAGAACTTAGAACTACTTCATTTTGTCAAGTTTCAAGGAGCTAGCACAAACCGTGTTTGATTTAGAGTTTCAAACATATCTATCTATATAACAGAAAATAGAGTGAAACCTAAAAATTCAAACTGTTACTGGAAACGAACGCTTGAACCTAGAAGAGTGAAAGTTTGGCAGCCAAGTGGGATTAGTGAACTGATCATTACCACCAAGTATCATCAAGATTTGGTGAAAAAATGTTTGCTGAGATTTCAGCAAACGAGTAGTTTTTTGAAGCTTGGCAACCCCTTTCAAACGAAAGTGTTCTTCGCCAGTCTCTGCATGGGGTACTTCAAGAGGAAACAAACCATAGAGATAGAACTTAGAAATACTTCATTTTGTCAAGTTTCACGGAGCTAGCACAAACCGTGTTTGATTTAGAGTTTCAAAGACATCTATCTATATAGCAGAAAACAGAGTGAAACCTAAAAATTTCAAACTGTTACTGGAAACGAACGCTTGAACCTAGAAGAGTGAAAATTGGGCAGCCAAGTGGGCTTAGTGAACTGATCATTACCACCAAGTATCATCAAGATTTGGTGAAAAAATATTTGCTGAGATTTCAGCAAACGAGAAGTTTTTTGGAAGCGTGGCAACCCCTTTTAAACGAAAGTGTTTTTCGCCAGTCTCTGCATGGGGTACTTCAAGAGGAAACAAACCATAGAGATAGAACTTAGAACTACTTCATTTTGTCAAGTTTCAAGGAGCTAGCACAAACCGTGTTTGATTTAGAGTTTCAAACACATCTATCTATATAACAGAAAACAGAGTGAAACCTAAAAATTCAAACTGTTACTGGAAACGAACGCTTGAACCTAGAAGAGTAAAAATTGGGCAGCCAAGTGGGCTTAGTGAACTGATCATTACCACCAAGTATCATCAAGATTTGGTGAAAAAATGTTTGCTGAGATTTCAGCAAACGAGAAGTTTTTTGGAAGCTTGGCAACCCCTTTCAAACGAAAGTGTTCTTCGCCAGTCTCTGCATGGGGTACTTCAAGTGGAAACAACCATAGAGATAGAACTTAGAACTACTTCATTTTGTGAAGTTTCACGGAGCTAGCACAAACCGTGTTTGATTTAGAGTTTCAAACACATCTATCTATATAGCAGAAAAAAGAGTGAAACCTAAAATTTCAAAGTGTTACTGGAAACGAACGCTTGAACCTAGAAGAGTAAAAATTGGGCAGCCAAGTGGGCTTAGTGAACTGATCATTACCACCAAGTATCATCAAGATTTGGTGAAAAAATGTTTGCTGAGATTTCAGCAAACGAGTAGTTTTTTGGAAGCTTGGCAACCCCTTTCAAACGAAGTGTTCTTCGCCAGTCTCTGCATGGGGTACTTCAAGAGGAAACAAACCATAGAGATAGAACTTAGAACTACTTCATTTTGTCAAGTTTCACGGAGCTAGCACAAACCGTGTTTGATTTAGAGTTTCAAAGACATCTATCTATATAGCAGAAAACAGAGTGAAACCTAAAAATTCAAACTGTTACTGGAAACGAACGCTTGAACCTAGAAGAGTGAAAGTTGGGCAGCCAAGTGGGATTAGTAAACTGATCATTACCACCAAGTATCATCAAGATTTGGTGAAAAAATGTTTGCTGAGATTTCAGC
The DNA here is from genome assembly GCF_048772815.1 of Callospermophilus lateralis. NCBI lineage: Eukaryota > Metazoa > Chordata > Mammalia > Rodentia > Sciuridae > Callospermophilus > Callospermophilus lateralis. Next base: position 40,973 of record NW_027515824.1, read on the forward strand.
AAACGAGTAGTTTTTTGGAAGCTTGGCAACCCCTTTCAAATGAAAGTGTTTTTCTCCAGTCTCTGCATGGGGTACTTCAAGAGGAAACAAACCATAGAGATAGAACTTAGAACTACTTCATTTTGTCAAGTTTCACGGAGCTAGCACAAACCGTGTTTGATTTAGAGTTTCAAACACATCTATCTATATAGCAGAAAACAGAGTGAAACCTAAAAATTCAAACTGTTACTGGAAACGAACGCTTGAACCTAGAAGAGTGAAAGTTGGGCAGAAAAGTGGGATTAGTGAACTGATCATTACCACCAAGTATCATCAAGATTTGGTGAAAAAATGTTTGCTGAGATTTCAGCAAACTAGTAGTTTTTTGGAAGCTTGGCAACCCCTTTCAAACGAAAGTGTTTTCCACCAGTCTCTGCATGGGGTACTTCAAGAGGAAACAAACCATAGAGATAGAACTTAGAACTACTTCATTTTGTCAAGTTTCAAGGAGCTAGCACAAACCGTGTTTGATTTAGAGTTTCAAACATATCTATCTATATAACAGAAAACAGAGTGAAACCTAAAAATTCAAACTGTTACTGGAAACGAACGCTTGAACCGAGAAGAGTGAAAGTTTGGCAGCCAAGTGGGATTAGTGAACTGATCATTACCACCAAGTATCATCAAGATTTGGTGAAAAAATGTTTGCTGATATTTCAGCAAACTTGTAGTTTTTTGGAAGCTTGGCAACCCCTTTCAAATGAAAGTGTTTTTCGCCAGTCTCTGCATGGGGTACTTCAAGAGGAAACAAACCATAGAGATAGAACTTAGAACTACTTCATTTTGTCAAGTTTCAAGGAGCTAGCCCAAACCGTGTTTGATGTAGAGTTTCAAACACATCTATCTATATAACAGAAAACAGAGTGAAACCTAAATTTCAAACTGTTACTGGAAACGAACGCTTGAACCTAGAAGAGTGAAAGTTGGGCAGCCAAGTGGGATTAGTGAACTGATCATTACCACCAAGTATCATCAAGATTTGGTGAAAAAATGTTTGCTGAGATTTCAGCAAACTAGTAGTTTTTTGGAAGCTTGGCAACCCCTCTCAAATGAAAGTGTTTTTCGCCAGTCTCTGCATGGGGTACTTCAAGAGGAAACAAACCATAGAGATAGAACTTAGAACTACTTCATTTTGTCAAGTTTCACGGAGCTAGCACAAACCGTGTTTGATTTAGAGTTTCAAACACATCTATCTATATAGCAGAAAACAGAGTGAAACCTAAAAATTCAAACTGTTACTGGAAACGAACGCTTGAACCTAGAAGAGTAAAAATTGGGCAGCCAAGTGGGCTTAGTGAACTGATCATTACCACCAAGTATCATCAAGATTTGGTGAAAAAATGTTTGCTGAGATTTCAGCAAACTAGTAGTTTTTTGGAAGCTTGGCAACCCCTTTCAAACGAAAGTGTTTTTCGCCAGTCTCTGCATGGGGTACTTCAAGAGGAAACAAACCATAGAGATAGAACTTAGAACTACTTCATTTTGTCAAGTTTCAAGGAGCTAGCACAAACCGTGTTTGATTTAGAGTTTCAAACACATCTATCTATATAACAGAAAACAGAGTGAAACCTAAAAATTCAAACTGTTACTGGAAACGAACGCTTGAACCTAGAAGAGTGAAAGTTGGGCAGCCAAGTGGGATTAGTGAACTGATCATTACCACCAAGTATCATCAAGATTTGGTGAAAAAATGTTTGCTGAGATTTCAGCAAACGAGTAGTTTTTTGGAAGCTTGGCAACCCCTTTCAAATGAAAGTGTTTTTCGCCAATCTCTGCATGGGGTACTTCAAGAGGAAACAAACCATAGAGATAGAACTTAGAACTACTTCATTTTGTCAAGTTTCACGGAGCTAGCACAAACCGTGTTTGATTTAGAGTTTCAAACACATCTATCTATATAGCAGAAAACAGAGTGAAACCTAAAATTTCAAAGTGTTACTGGAAACGAACGCTTGAACCTAGAAGAGTGAAAATTGGGCAGCCAAGTGGGCTTAGTGAACTGATCATTACCACCAAGTATCATCAAGATTTGGTGAAAAAATGTTTGCTGAGATTTCAGCAAACGAGTAGTTTTTTGGAAGCTTGGCAACCCCTTTCAAACGAAAGTGGTCTTCGCCAGTCTCTGCATGGGGTACTTCAAGAGGAAACAAACCATAGAGATAGAACTTAGAACTACTTCATTTTGTCAAGTTTCAAGGAGCTAGCACAAACCGTGTTTGATTTAGAGTTTCAAACACATCTATCTATATAACAGAAAACAGAGTGAAACCTAAAAATTCAAACTGTTACTGGAAACGAAATCTTGAACCTAGAAGAGTAAAAATTGGGCAGCCAAGTGGGCTTAGTGAACTGATCATTACCACCAAGTATCATCAAGATTTGGTGAAAAAATGTTTGCTGAGATTTCAGCAAACTAGTAGTTTTTTGGAAGCTTGGCAACCCCTTTCAAACGAAAGTGGTCTTCGCCAGTCTCTGCATGGGGTACTTCAAGAGGAAACAAACCATAGAGATAGAACTTAGAACTACTTCATTTTGTCAAGTTTCAAGGAGCTAGCACAAACCGTGTTTGATTTAGAGTTTCAAACACATCTATCTATATAACAGAAAACAGTGTGAAACCTAAAAATTCAAACTGTTACTGGAAACGAAAGCGTGAACCTAGAAGAGTAAAAGTTGGGCAGCCAAGTGGGCTTAGTGAACTGATCATTACCACCAAGTATCATCAAGATTTGGTGAAAAAATGTTTGCTGAGATTTCAGCAAACTAGTAGTTTTTTGGAAGCTTGGCAACCCCTTTCAAACGAAAGTGGTCTTCGCCAGTCTCTGCATGGGGTACTTCAAGAGGAAACAAACCATAGAGATAGAACTTAGAACTACTTCATTTTGTCAAGTTTCACGGAGCTAGCACAAACCGTGTTTGATTTAGAGTTTCAAACACATCTATCTATACAGCAGAAAACAGAGTGAAACCTAAAAATTCAAACAGTTACTGGAAACGAACGCTTGAACCTAGAAGAGTGAAAGTTGGGCAGCCAAGTGGGAATAGTGAACTGATCATTACCACCAAGTATCATCAAGATTTGGTGAAAAAATATTTGCTGAGATTTCAGCAAACTAGTAGTTTTTTGGAAGCTTGGCAACCCCTTTCAAACCAAAGTGTTTTTCGCCAGTCTCTGCATGGGGTACTTCAAGAGGAAACAAACCATAGAGATAGAACTTAGAACTATTTCATTTGGTCAAGTTTCAAGGAGCTAGCACAAACCGTGTTTGATTTAGAATTCCAAACACAGCTATCTATGTAGGAGAAAACAGAGTGAAACCTAAAAATTCAAACTGTTACTGGAAACGAAAGCTTCAACCTAGAAGAATAAAATTTGGGCAGCCAAGTGGGATTAGTGAACTGATCATTACCACCAAGTATCATCAAGATTTGGTGAAAAAATGTTTGCTGAGATTTCAGCAAACTAGTAGTTTTTTGGAAGCTTGGCAACCCCTTTCAAACGGAAGTGTTTTTCGCCAGTCTCTGCATGGGGTACTTCAAGAGGAAACAAACCATAGAGATAGAACTAACAACTACTTCATTTTGTCAAGTTTCAAGGAGCTAGCACAAACCGTGTTTGATTTAGAGTTTCAAAGACATCTATCTATATAGCAGAAAACAGAGTGAAACCTAAAATTTCAAAGTGTTACTGGAAACGAACACGAGAACCTAGAAGAGTGAAAATTGGGCAGCCAAGTGGGCTTAGTGAACTGATCATTACCACCAAGTATCATCAAGTTTTGGTGAAAAAATATTTGCTGAGATTTCAGCAAACTAGTAGTTTTTTGGAAGCTTGGCAACCCCTTTCAAACGAAAGTGTTTTTCGCCAGTCTCTGCATGGGGTACTTCAAGAGGAAACAAACCATAGAGATAGAACTTAGAACTACTTCATTTGGTCAAGTTTCAAGGAGCTAGCACAAACCGTGTTTGATTTAGAGTTTCAAACACATCTATCTATATAGCAGAAAACAGAGTGAAACCTAAAAATTCAAAGTGTTACTGGAAACGAATGCTTGAACCTAGAAGAGTGAAAATTGGGCAGCCAAGTGGGCTTAGTGAACTGATCATTACCACCAAGTATCATCAAGATTTGGTGAAAAAATGTTTGCTGAGATTTCAGCAAACTAGTAGTTTTTTGGAAGCTTGGCAACCCCTTTCAAACGAAAGTGTTTTTTGCCAGTCTCTGCATGGGGTACTTCAAGAGGAAAAAAACCATTGAGATAGAACTTAGAACTACTTCATTTTGTCAAGTTTCAAGGAGCTAGCACAAACCGTGTTTGATTTAGAGTTTCAAACACATCAATCTATATAGCAGAAAACAGAGTGAAACCTAAAAATTCAAAGTGTTACTGGAAAGAACGCTTGAACCTAGAAGAGTGAAAATTGGGCAGCCAAGTGGGCTTAGTGAACTGATCATTATCACCAAGTATCATCAAGATTTGGTGAAAAAATGTTTGCTGAGATTTCAACAAACGAGTAGTTTTTTGGAAGCTTGGCAACCCCTTTCAAACGAAAGTGTTCTTCGCCAGTCTCTGCATGGGGTACTTCAAGAGGAAACAAACCATAGAGATAGAACATAGGACTACTTCATTTGGTCAAGTTTCAAGGAGCTAGCACAAACCTTGTTTGATTTAGAGTTTCAAACACATCTATCTATATAGCAGAAAACAGAGTGAAACCTAAAAATTCAAAGTGTTACTGGAAACGAACGCTTGAACCTAGAAGAGTGAAAATTGGGCAGCCAAGTGGGCTTAGTGAACTGATCATTACCACCAAGTATCATCAAGATTTGTTGAAAAAATGTTTGCTGAGATTTCAGCAAACGAGTAGTTTTTTGGAAGCTTGGCAACCATTTTCAAACGAAAGTGTTCTTCGCCAGTCTCTGCATGGGGTACTTCAAGAGGAAACAAACCATAGAGATAGAACTTAGAACTACTTCATTTTATCAAGTTTCACGGAGCTAGCACAAACCGTGTTTGATTTAGAGTTTCAAACACATCTATCTATATAGCAGAAAACAGAGTGAAACCTAAAAATTCAAACTGTTACTGGAAACGAACGCTTGAACCTAGAAGAGTGAAAGTTGGGCAGCCAAGTGGGATTAGTGAACTGATCATTACCACCAAGTATCATCAAGATTTGGTGAAAAAATGTTTGCAGAGATTTCAGCAAACTAGTAGTTTTTTGGAAGCTTGGCAACCCCTTTCAAACGGAAGTGTTTTTCGCCAGTCTCTGCATGGGGTACTTCAAGAGGAAAAAAACCATAGAGATAGAACTAACAACTACTTCATTTTGTCAAGTTTCAAGGAGCTAGCACAAACCGTGTTTGATTTAGAGTTTCAAAGACATCTATCTATATAGCAGAAAACAGAGTGAAACCTAAAATTTCAAAGTGTTACTGGAAACGAACGCGAGAACCTAGAAGAGTAAAAATTGGGCAGCCAAGTGGGCTTAGTGAACTGATCATTACCACCAAGTATCATCAAGTTTTGGTGAAAAAATGTTTGCTGAGATTTCAGCAAACTAGTAGTTTTTTGGAAGCTTGGCAACCCCTTTAAAACGAAAGTGTTTTTCGCCAGTCTCTGCATGGGGTACTTCAAGAGGAAACAAACCATAGAGATAGAACTTAGAACTACTTCATTTGGTCAAGTTTCAAGGAGCTAGCACAAACCGTGTTTGATTTAGAGTTTCAAACACATCTATCTATATAGCAGAAAACAGAGTGAAACCTAAAAATTCAAAGTGTTACTGGAAACGAATGCTTGAACCTAGAAGAGTGAAAATTGGGCAGCCAAGTGGGCTTAGTGAACTGATCATTACCACCAAGTATCATCAAGATTTGGTGAAAAAATGTTTGCTGAGATTTCAGCAAACGAGTAGTTTTTTGGAAGCTTGGCAACCCCTTTAAAACGAAAGTGTTCTTCGCCAGTCTCTGCATGGGGTACTTCAAGAGGAAACAAACCATAGAGATAGAACTTAGAACTACTTCATTTGGTCAAGTTTCAAGGAGCTGCACAAACCGTGTTTGATTTAGAGTTTCAAAGACATCTATCTATATAGCAGAAAACAGAGTGAAACCTAAAATTTCAAAGTGTTACTGGAAACGAACAATTGAACCTAGAAGAGTAAAAATTGGGCTGCCAAGTGGGCTTAGTGAACTGATCATTACCACCAAGTATCATCAAGTTTTGGTGAAAAAATGTTTGCTGAGATTTCAGCAAACTAGTAGTTTTTTGGAAGCTTGGCAACCCCTTTCAAACGGAAGTGTTTTTCGCCAGTCTCTGCATGGGGTACTTCAAGAGGAAACAAACCATAGAGATAGAACTTAGAACTACTTCATTTTGTCAAGTTTCAAGGAGCTAGCACAAACCGTGTTTGATTTAGAGTTTCAAACACATCTATCTATATAGCAGAAAACAGAGTGAAACCTAAAAATTCAAAGTGTTACTGGAAACGAACGCTTGAATTTAGAAGAGTGAAAATTGGGCAGCCAAGTGGGCTTAGTGAACTGATCATTACCACCAAGTATCATCAAGTTTTGGTGAAAAAATGTTTGCTGAGATTTCAGCAAACTAGTAGTTTTTTGGAAGCTTGGCAACCCCTTTAAAACGAAAGTGTTTTTCGCCAGTCTCTGCATGGGGTACTTCAAGAGGAAACAATCCATAGAGATAGAACTTAGAACTACTTCATTTGCTCAAGTTTCAAGGAGCTAGCACAAACCGTGTTTGATTTAGAGTTTCAAACACATCTATCTATATAGCAGAAAACAGAGTGAAACCTAAAAATTCAAAGTGTTACTGGAAACGAACGCTTGAACCTAGAAGAGTGAAAATTGGGCAGCCAAGTGGGCTTAGTGAACTGATCACTACCACCAAGTATCATCAAGATTTGGTGAAAAAATGTTTGCTGAGATTTCAGCAAACTAGTAGTTTTTTGGAAGCTTGGCAACCCCTTTCAAACGAAAGTGTTTTTCGCCAGTCTCTGCATGGGGTACTTCAAGAGGAAACAAACCATAGAGATAGAACTTAGAACTACTTCATTTGGTCAAGTTTCAAGGAGCTAGCACAAACCGTGTTTGATTTAGAGTTTCAAACACATCTATCTATATAGCAGAAAACAGAGTGAAACCTAAAAATTCAAACTGTTACTGGAAACGAATGATTCAACCTAGAAGAATAAAAATTGGGCAGCCAAGTGGGATTAGTGAACTGATCATTACCACCAAGTATCATCAAGATTTGGTGAAAAAATGTTGGCTGAGATTTCAGCAAACGAGTAGTTTTTTGGAAGCTTGGCAACCCCTTTCAAACGAAAGTGTTTTTAGCCAGTCTCTGCATGGGGTACTTCAAGAGAAAACAAACCATAGAGATAGAACTTAGAACTACTTCATTTGCTCAAGTTTCAAGGAGCTAGCACAAACCGTGTTTGATTTAGAGTTTCAAACACATCTGTCTATATAACAGAAAACAGAGTGAAACCTAAAATTTCAAAGTGTTACTGGAAACGAACGCTTGAACCTAGAAGAGTGAAAGTTGGGCAGCCAAGTGGGATTAGTGAACTGATCATTACCACCAAGTATCATCAAGATTTGGTGAAAAAATGTTTGCTGAGATTTCAGCAAACTAGTAGTTTTTTGGAAGCTTGGCAACCCCTTTCAAACGAAAGTGTTTTTTCGCCAGTCTCTGCATGGGGTACTTCAAGAGGAAACAAACCATAGAGATAGAACTTAGAACTACTTCATTTTGTCAAGTTTCAAGGAGCTAGCACAAACCGTGTTTGATTTAGAGTTTCAAACACATCTATCTATATAGCAGAAAACAGAGTGAAACCTAAAAATTCAAAGTGTTACTGGAAACGAACGCTTGAACCTAGAAGAGTGAAAATTGGGCAGCCAAGTGGGCTTAGTGAACTGATCATTACCACCAAGTATCATCAAGATTTGGTGAAAAAATGTTTGCTGAGATTTCAGCAAACGAGTAGTTTTTTGGAAGCTTGGCAACACCTTTCAAACGAAAGTGTTCTTCGCCTGTCTCTGCATGGGGTACTTCAAGAGGAAACGAACCATAGAGATAGAACTTAGAACAACTTCATTTTGTCAAGTTTCACGGAGCTAGCACAAACCGTGTTTGATTTAGAGTTTCAAACACATCTATCTATATAGCAGAAAACAGAGTGAAACCTAAAAATTCAAACTGTTACTGGAAACGAACACTTGAACCTAGAAGAGTGAAAGTTGGGCAGCCAAGTGGGCTTAGTGAACTCATCATTACCACCAAGTATCATCAAGATTTGGTGAAAAAATGTTTGCTGAGATTTCAGCAAACTAGTAGTTTTTTGGAAGCTTGGCAACCCCTTTCAAACGAAAGTGTTTTTCGCCAGTCTCTGCATGGGGTACTTCAAGAGGAAAAAAACCATAGAGATAGAACTTAGAACGACTTCATTTGGTCAAGTTTCAAGGAGCTAGCACAAACCGTGTTTGATTTAGAATTCCAAACACAGATATCTATGTAGGAGAAAACAGAGTGAAACCTAAAAATTCGAACTGTTACTGGAAACGAAAGCTTCAACCTAGAAGAATAAAATTTTGGCAGCCAAGTGGGATTAGTGAACTGATCATTACCACCAAGTATCATCAAGATTTGGTGAAAAAATGTTTGCTGAGATTTCAGCAAACTAGTAGTTTTTTGGAAGCTTGGCAACCCCTTTCAAACGAAAGTGTTTTTCGCCAGTCTCTGCATGGGGTACTTCAAGAGGAAACAAACCATAGAGATAGAACTTAGAACTACTTCATTTGGTCAAGTTTCAAGGAGCTAGCACAAACCGTGTTTGATTTAGAGTTTCAAACACATCTATCTATATAGCAGAAAACAGAGTGAAACCTAAAAATTCAAACTGTTACTGGAAACGAATGATTCAACCTAGAAGAATAAAAATTGGGCAGCCAAGTGGGATTAGTGAACTGATCATTACCACCAAGTATCATCAAGATTTGGTGAAAAAATGTTGGCTGAGATTTCAGCAAACTAGTAGTTTTTTGGAAGCTTGGCAACCCCTTTCAAACGAAAGTGTTTTTAGCCAGTCTCTGCATGGGGTACTTCAAGAGAAAACAAACCATAGAGATAGAACTTAGAACTACTTCATTTGCTCAAGTTTCAAGGAGCTAGCACAAACCGTGTTTGATTTAGAGTTTCAAACACATCTGTCTATATAACAGAAAACAGAGTGAAACCTAAAATTTCAAAGTGTTACTGGAAACGAACGCTTGAACCTAGAAGAGTGAAAGTTGGGCAGCCAAGTGGGATTAGTGAACTGATCATTACCACCAAGTATCATCAAGATTTGGTGAAAAAATGTTTGCTGAGATTTCAGCAAACTAGTAGTTTTTTGGAAGCTTGGCAACCCCTTTCAAACGAAAGTGTTTTTCGCCAGTCTCTGCATGGGGTACTTCAAGAGGAAACAAACCATAGAGATAGAACTTAGAACTACTTCATTTTGTCAAGTTTCAAGGAGCTAGCACAAACCGTGTTTGATTTAGAGTTTCAAACACATCTATCTATATAGCAGAAAACAGAGTGAAACCTAAAAATTCAAAGTGTTACTGGAAACGAACGCTTGAACCTAGAAGAGTGAAAATTGGGCAGCCAAGTGGGCTTAGTGAACTGATCATTACCACCAAGTATCATCAAGATTTGGTGAAAAAATGTTTGCTGAGATTTCAGCAAACGAGTAGTTTTTTGGAAGCTTGGCAACACCTTTCAAACGAAAGTGTTCTTCGCCTGTCTCTGCATGGGGTACTTCAAGAGGAAACGAACCATAGAGATAGAACTTAGAACAACTTCATTTTGTCAAGTTTCACGGAGCTAGCACAAACCGTGTTTGATTTAGAGTTTCAAACACATCTATCTATATAGCAGTAAACAGAGTGAAACCTAAAAATTCAAACTGTTACTGGAAACGAACACTTGAACCTAGAAGAGTGAAATTTGGGCAGCCAAGTGGGCTTAGTGAACTCATCATTACCACCAAGTATCATCAAGATTTGGTGAAAAAATGTTTGCTGAGATTTCAGCAAACTAGTAGTTTTTTGGAAGCTTGGCACCCCTTTCAAACGAAAGTGTTTTTCGCCAGTCTCTGCATGGGGTACTTCAAGAGGAAAAAAACCATAGAGATAGAACTTAGAACGACTTCATTTGGTCAAGTTTCAAGGAGCTAGCACAAACCGTGTTTGATTTAGAATTCCAAACACAGATATCTATGTAGGAGAAAACAGAGTGAAACCTAAAAATTCGAACTGTTACTGGAAACGAAAGCTTCAACCTAGAAGAATAAAATTTGGGCAGCCAAGTGGGATTAGTGAACTGATCATTACCACCAAGTATCATCAAGATTTGGTGAAAAAATGTTTGCTGAGATTTCAGCAAACTAGTAGTTTTTTGGAAGCTTGGCAACCCCTTTCAAACGGAAGTGTTTTTTGCCAGTTGCTGCATGGGGTACCTGAAGAGGAAAAAAACCATAGAAATAGAACTAACAACTACTTCATTTTGTCAAGTTTCAAGGAGCTAGCACAAACCGTGTTTGATTTAGAGTTTCAAAGACATCTATCTATATAGCAGAAAACAGAGTGAAACCTAAAATTTCAAAGTGTTACTGGAAACGAACGCTTGAACCTAGAAGAGTAAAAATTGGGCTGGCAAGTGGACTTAGTGAACTGATCATTACCACCAAGTATCATCAAGTTTTGGTGAAAAAATGTTTGCTGAGATTTCAGCAAACTAGTAGTTTTTTGGAAGCTTGGCAACCCCTTTAAAACGAAAGTGTTTTTCGCCAGTCTCTGCATGGGGTACTTCAAGAGGAAACAAACCATAGAGATAGAACTTAGAACTACTTCATTTGGTCAAGTTTCGAGGAGCTAGCACAAACCGTGTTTGATTTAGAGTTTCAAACACATCTATCTATAAAGCAGAAAACAGAGTGAAACCTAAAAATTCAAAGTGGTACTGGAAACGAACGCTTGAACCTAGAAGAGTGAAAATTGGGCAGCCAAGTGGGCTTAGTGAACTGATCATTATCACCAAGTATCATCAAGATTTGGTGAAAAAATGTTTGCTGAGATTTCAGCAAACTAGTAGTTTTTTGGAAGCTTGGCAACCCCTTTCAAACGAAAGTGTTTTTCACCAGTCTCTGCATGGGGTACTTCAAGAGGAAACAAACCATAGAGATAGAACTTAGAACTACTTCATTTTGTCAAGTTTCAAGGAGCTAGCACAAACCGTGTTTGATTTAGAGTTTCAAACACATCTATCTATAAAGCAGAAAACAGAGTGAAACCTAAAAATTCAAACTGTTACTGGAAACGAATGCTTCAACCTAGAAGAATAAAAATTGGGCAGCCAAGTGGGATTAGTGAACTGATCATTACCACCAAGTATCATCAAGATTTGGTGAAAAAATGTTTGCTGAAATTTCAGCAAACTAGTAGTTTTTTGGAAGCTTGGCAACCCCTTTCAAACGAAAGTGTTCCTCGCCAGTTTCTGCATGGGGTACTTCAAGAGGAAACAAACCATAGAGATAGAACTTAGAACTACTTCATTTTGTCAAGTTTCACGGAGCTAGCACAAACCGTGTTTGATTTAGAGTTTCAAACACATCTATCTATATAACAGAAAACAGAGTGAAACCTAAAAATTCAAACTGTTACTGGAAACGTACGCTTGAATCTATAAGAGTGAATGTTGGGCAGCCAAGTGGGATTAGTGAACTGATCATTACCACCAAGTATCATCAAGATTTGGTGAAAAAATGTTTGCTGAGATTTCAGCAAACTAGTAGTTTTTTGGAAGCTTGGCAACCCCTTTCAAACGAAAGTGTTTTTCGCCAGTCTCTGCATGGGGTACTTCAAGAGGAAACAAACCATAGAGATAGAACTTAGAACTACTTCATTTTGTCAAGTTTCACGGAGCTAGCCCAAACCGTGTTTGATTTAGAGTTTCAAACACATCTATCTATACAGCAGAAAACAGAGTGAAACCTTAAAATTCAAAGTGTTACTGGAAACGAACGCTTGAACCTAGAAGAGTGAAAGTTGGGCAGCCAAGTGGGAATAGTGAACTGATGATTATCACCAAGTATCATCAAGATTTGGTGAAAAAATGTTTGCTGAGATTTCAGCAAACTAGTAGTTTTTTGGAAGCTTGGCAACCCCTTTCAAACGAAAGTGTTTTTCGCCAGTCTCTGCATGGGGTACTTCAAGAGGAAACAAACCATAGAGATAGAACTTAGAACTACTTCATTTTGTCAAGTTTCAAGGAGCTAGCACAAACCGTGTTTGATTTAGAGTTTCAAACACATCTATCTATATAACAGAAAACAGAGTGAAACCTAAAAATTCAAACTGTTACTGGAAACGAACGCTTGAACCTAAAAGAGTGAAAGTTTGGCAGCCAAGTGGGATTAGTGAACTGATCATTACCACCAAGTATCATCAAGATTTGGTGAAAAAATGTTTGCTGAGATTTCAGCAAACTAGTAGTTTTTTGGAAGCTTGGCAACCCCTTTCAATCGAAAGTGTTTTTCGCCAGTCTCTGCATGGGGTACTTCAAGAGGAAACAAACCATAGAGATAGAACTTAGAACTACTTCATTTTGTCAAGTTTCAAGGAGCTAGCACAAACCGTGTTTGATTTAGAGTTTCAAACACATCTATCTATATAACAGAAAACAGAGTGAAACCTAAAAATTCAAAGTGTTACTGGAAACGGACGCTTGAACCTAGAAGAGTGAAAATTGGGCAGCCAAGTGGGCTTAGTGAACTGATCATTACCACCAAGTATCATCAAGATTTGGTGAAAAAATGTTTGCTGAGATTTCAGCAAAAGAGAAGTTTTTTGGAAGCTTGGCAACCCCATTCAAACGAAAGTGTTCTTCGCCAGTCTCTGCATGGGGTACTTCAAGAGGAAACAAACCATAGAGATAGAACTTAGAACTACTTCATTTTGTCAAGTTTCACGGAGCTAGCACAAACCGTGTTTGATTTAGAGTTTCAAACACATCTATCTTTATAGCAGAAAACAGAGTGAAACCTAAAATTTCAAAGTGTTACTGGAAACGAACGCTTGAACCTAGAAGAGTAAAAATTGGGCAGCCAAGTGGGCTTAGTGAACTGATCATTACCACCAAGTATCATCAAGATTTGGTGAAAAAAAGTTTGCTGAGATTTCAGCAAACGAGTAGTTTTTTGGAAGCTTGGCAACCCCTTTCAAACGAAAGTGTTCTTCGCCAGTCTCTGCATGGGGTACATCAAGAGGAAACAAACCATAGAGATAGAACTTAGAACTACTTCATTTTGTCAAGTTTCACGGAGCTAGCACAAACCGTGTTTGATTTAGAGTTTCAAACACATCTATCTATACAGCAGAAAACAGAGTGAAACCTAAAAATTCAAACTGTTACTGGAAACGAACGCTTGAACCTAGAAGAGTGAAAGTTGGGCAGCCAAGTGGGAATAGTGAACTGATCATTACCACCAAGTATCATCAAGATTTGGTGAAAAAATGTTTGCTGAGATTTCAGCAAACTAGTAGTTTTTTGGAAGCTTGGCAACAGCTTTAAAACGAAAGTGTTTTTCGCCAGTCTCTGCATGGGGTACTTCAAGAGGAAACAAACCATAGAGATAGAACTTAGAACTACTTCATTTTGTCAAGTTTCAAGGAGCTAGCACAAACCGTGTTTGATTTAGAGTTTCAAACACATCTATCTATATAACAGAAAACAGAGTGAAACCTAAAAATTCAAAGTGTTACTGGAAATGAACGCTTGAACCTAGAAGAGTGAAAGTTGGGCAGCCAAGTGGGATTAGTGAACTGATCATTACCACCAAGTATCATCAAGATTTGGTGAAAAAATGTTTGCTGAGATTTCAGCAAACTATTAGTTTTTTGGAAGCTTGGCAACCCCTTTCAAACGAAAGTGTTTTTCGCCAGTCTCTGCATGGGGTACTTCAAGAGGAAACAAACCATAGAGATAGAACTTAGAACTACTTCATTTGCTCAAGTTTCACGGAGCTAGCACAAACCGTGTTTGATTTAGAGTTTCAAACACATCTATCTATATAGCAGAAAACAGAGTGAAACCTAATATTCAAAGTGTTACTGGAAACGAACGCTTGAACCTAGAAGAGTGAAAATTGGGCAGCCAAGTGGGCTTAGTGAACTGATCATTACCACCAAGTATCATCAAGATTTGGTGAAAAAATGTTTGCTGAGATTTCAGCAAACTAGTAGTTTTTTGGAAGCTTGGCAACCCCTTTCAAACGAAAGTGTTTTTCGCCAGTCTCTGCATGGGGTACTTCAAGAGGAAACAAACCATAGAAATAGAACTTAGAACTACTTCATTTGGTCAAGTTTCAAGGAGCTAGCACAAACCGTGTTTGATTTAGAGTTTCAAAGACATCTATCTATATAGCAGAAAACAGAGTGAAACCTAAAAATTCAAAGTGTTACTGGAAACGAACGCTTGAACCTAGAAGAGTGAAAATTGGGCAGCCAAGTGGGCTTAGTGAACTGATCATTACCACCAAGTATCATCAAGATTTGGTGAAAAAATGTTTGCTGAGATTTCAGCAAACTAGTAGTTTTTTGGAAGCTTGGCAACCCCTTTCAAACGAAAGTGTTTTTCGCCAGTCTCTGCATGGGGTACTTCAAGAGGAAACAAACCATAGAGATATAACTTAGAACTACTTCATTTAGTCAAGTTTCAAGGAGCTAGCACAAACCGTGTTTGATTTAGAATTCCAAACACAGCTATCTATGTAGGAGAAAACAGAGTGAAACCTAAAAATTCAAAGTGTTACTGGAAACGAACGCTTGAACCTAGAAGAGTGAAAATTGGGCAGCCAAGTGGGCTTAGTGAACTCATCATTACCACCAAGTATCATCAAGATTTGGTGAAAAAATGTTTGCTGAGATTTCAGCAAACTAGTAGTTTTTCGGAAGCTTGGCAACCCCTTTCAAACGAAAGTGTTTTTCGCCAGTCTCTGCATGGGGTACTTCAAGAGGAAACAAACCATAGAAATAGAACTTAGAACTACTTCATTTGGTCAAGTTTCAAGGAGCTAGCACAAACCGTGTTTGATTTAGAGTTTCAAACACATCTATCTATATAGCAGAAAACAGAGTGAAACCTAAAAATTCAAACAGTCACTGGAAACGAAAGCTTCAACATAGAAGAATAAAATTTGGGCAGCCAAGTGGGATTAGTGAACTGATCATTACCACCAAGTATCATCAAGATTTGGTGAAAAAATGTTTGCTGAGATTTCAGCAAACTAGTAGTTTTTTGGAAGCTTGGCAACCCCTTTCAAACGAAAGTGTTTTTCGCCAGTCTCTGCATGGGGTACTTCAAGAGGAAAAAAACCATAGAGATAGAACTAACAACTACTTCATTTTGTCAAGTTTCAAGGAGCTAGCAAAAACCGTGTTTGATTTAGAGTTTCAAAGACATCTATCTATATAGCAGAAAACAGAGTGAAACCTAAAAATTCAAAGTGTTACTGGAAACGAACGCTTGAACCTAGAAGAGTGAAAATTGGGCAGCCAAGTGGGCTTAGTGAACTGATCATTACCACCAAGTATCATCAAGATTTGGTGAAAAAATGTTTGCTGAGATTTCAGCAAACTAGTAGTTTTTTGGAAGCTTGGCAAACCCTTTCAAACGAAAGTGTTTTTCGCCAGTCTCTGCATGGGGTACTTCAAGAGGAAACAAACCATAGAGATAGAACTTAGAACTACTTCATTTGGTCAAGTTTCAAGGAGCTAGCACAAACCGTGTTTGATTTAGAATTCCAAACACAGCTATCTATGTAGGAGAAAACAGAGTGAAACCTAAAAATTCAAACTGTTACTGGAAACGAACGCTTGAACCTAGAAGAGTGAAAATTGGGCAGCCAAGTGGGCTTAGTGAACTGATCATTACCACCAAGTATCATCAAGATTTGGTGAAAAAATGTTTGCTGAGATTTCAGCAAACTAGTAGTTTTTTGGAAGCTTGGCAACCCGTTTCAAACGAAAGTCTTCTTCGCCAGTCTCTGCATGGGGTACTTCAAGAGGAAACAAACCATAGAGATAGAACTTAGAACAACTTCATTTTGTCAAGTTTCACGGAGCTAGCACAAACCGTGTTTGATTCAGAGTTTCAAACACACCTATCTATATAGCAGAAAACAGAGTGAAACCTAAAAATTCAAACTGTTACTGGAAAAGAACGCTTGAACCTAGAAGAGTAAAAATTGGGCTGCCAAGTGGGCTTAGTGAACTGATCATAACCACCAAGTATCATCAAGTTTTGGTGAAAAAATGTTTGCTGAGATTTCAGCAAACTAGTAGTTTTTTGGAAGCTTGGCAACCCCTTTCAAACGAAAGTGTTTTTCGCCAGTCTCTGCATGGGGTACTTCAAGAGGAAACAAACCATAGAGATAGAACTTAGAACTACTTCATTTGGTCAAGTTTCAAGGAGCTAGCACAAACCGTGTTTGATTTAGAGTTTCAAACACATCTATCTATATAGCAGAAAACAGAGTGAAAAATAAAAATTCAAAGTGTTACTGGAAACGAACGCTTGAACCTAGAAGAGTGAAAATTGGGCAGCCAAATGGGCTTAGTGAACTGATCATTACCACCAAGTATCATCAAGATTTGGTGAAAAAATGTTTGCTGAGATTTCAGCAAACGAGTAGTTTTTTGGAAGCTTGGCAACCCCTTTCAAACGA
This sequence comes from Callospermophilus lateralis, assembly GCF_048772815.1. Lineage (NCBI taxonomy): Eukaryota > Metazoa > Chordata > Mammalia > Rodentia > Sciuridae > Callospermophilus > Callospermophilus lateralis. The sequence continues at coordinate 57,812 of NW_027515824.1, forward strand.
AAGTGTTCTTCGCCAGTCTCTGCATGGGGTACTTCAAGAGGAAACAAACCATAGAGATAGAACTTAGAACTACTTCATTTTGTCAAGTTTCACGGAGCTAGCACAAACCGTGTGTGATTTAGAGTTTCAAACACATCTATCTATATAGCAGAAAACAGAGTGAAACTTAAAATTTCAAAGTGTTACTGGAAAAGAACGCTTGAACCTAGAAGAGTGAAAATTGGGCAGCCAAGTGGGCTTAGTGCACTGATCATTACCACCAAGTATCATCAAGATTTGGTGAAAAAATGTTTGCTGAGATTTCAGCAAACGAGTAGTTTTTTGGAAGCTTGGCAACCCCTTTCAAACGAAAGTGTTCTTCGCCTGTCTCTGCATGGGGTACTTCAAGAGGAAACAAACCATAGAGATACAACTTAGAACAACTTCATTTTGTCAAGTTTCACGGAGCTAGCACAAACCGTGTTTGATTTAGAGTTTCAAACACATCCATCTATATAGCAGAAAACAGAGTGAAACCTAAAAATTCAAACTGTTACTGGAAACGAACGCTTGAACCTAGAAGAGTGAAAGATGGGCAGCCAAGTGGGATTAGTGAACTGATCATTACCACCCAGTATCATCAAGATTTGGTGAAAAAATGTTTGCTGAGATTTCAGCAAACTAGTAGTTTTTTGGAAGCTTGGCAACCCCTTTCAAACGAAAGTGTTTTTCGCCAGTCTCTGCATGGGGTACTTCAAGAGGAAACAAACCATAGAGATAGAACTTAGAACTACTTCATTTGGTCAAGTTTCAAGGAGCTAGCACAAACCGTGTTTGATTTAGAATTCCAAACACAGATATCTATGTAGGAGAAAACAGAGTGAAACCTAAAATTTCAAACTGTTACTGGAAACGAAAGCTTCAACCTAGAAGAATAAAATTTGGGCAGCCAAGTGGGATTAGTGAACTGATCATTACCACCAAGTATCATCAAGATTTGGTGAAAAAATGTTTGCTGAGATTTCAGCAAACTAGTAGTTTTTTGGAAGCTTGGCAACCCCTTTCAAACGGAAGTGTTTTTCGCCAGTCGCTGCATGGGGTACCTGAAGAGGAAAAGAACCATAGAGATAGAACTAACAACTACTTCATTTTGTCAAGTTTCAAGGAGCTAGCACAAACCGTGTTTGATTTAGAGTTTCAAAGACATCTATCTATATAGCAGAAAACAGAGTGAAACCTAAAATTTCAAAGTGTTACTAGAAACGAACGCTTGAACCTAGAAGAGTAAAAATTGGGCTGCCAAGTGGGCTTAGTGAACTGATCATTACCACCAAGTATCATCAAGTTTTGGTGAAAAAATGTTTGCTGAGATTTCAGCAAACTAGTAGTTTTTTGGAAGCTTGGCAACCCCTTTAAAACGAAAGTGTTTTTCGCCAGTCTCTGCATGGGGTACTTCAAGAGGAAACAAACCATAGAGATAGAACTTAGAACTACTTCATTTGGTCAAGTTTCAAGGAGCTAGCACAAACCGTGTTTGATTTAGAGTTTCAAACACATCTATCTATAAAGCAGAAAACAGAGTGAAACCTAAAAATTCAAAGTGTTACTGGAAACGAACGCTTGAACCTAGAAGAGTGAAAATTAGGGAGCCAAGTGGGCTTAGTGAACTGATCATTACCACCAAGTATCATCAAGATTTGGTGAAAAAATGTTTGCTGAGATTTCAGCAAACTAGTAGTTTTTTGGAAGCTTGGCAACCCCTTTCAAATGAAAGTGTTTTTCGCCAGTCTCTGCATGGGGTACTTCAAGAGAAAACAAACCATAGAGATAGAACTTAGAACTACTTCATTTGGTCAAGTTTCAAGGAGCTAGCACAAACCGTGTTTGATTTAGAATTCCAAACACAGCTATCTATGTAGGAGAAAACAGAGTGAAACCTAAAAATTCAAACTGTTACTGGAAACGAACGCTTCAACCTAGAAGAATAAAATTTGGGGAGCCAAGTGGGATTAGTGAACTGATCATTACCACCAAGTATCATAAAGATTTGGTGAAAAAATGTTTGCTGAGATTTCAGCAAACGAGTAGTTTTTTGGAAGCTTGGCAACCCCTTTCAAACGGAAGTGTTTTTCGACAGTCTCTGCATGGGGTACTTCAAGAGGAAACAAACCATAGAGATAGAACTTAGAACTACTTCATTTGGTCAAGTTTCAAGGAGCTAGCACAAACCGTGTTTGATTTAGAGTTTCAAACACATCTATCTATATAGCAGAAAACAGAGTGAAACCTAAAAATTCAAACAGTCACTGGAAACGAAAGCTTCAACCTAGAAGAATAAAGTTTGGGCAGCCAAGTGGGATTAGTGAACTGATCATTACCACCAAGTATCATCAAGATTTGGTGAAAAAATGTTTGCTGAGATTTCAGCAAACTAGTAGTTTTTTGGAAGCTTGGCAACCCCTTTCAAACGAAAGTGTTTTTCGCCAGTCTCTGCATGGGGTACTTCAAGAGGAAACAAACCATAGAGATAGAACTAACAACTACTTCATTTTGTCAAGTTTCAAGGAGCTAGCAAAAACCGTGTTTGATTTAGAGTTTCAAAGACATCTATCTATATAGCAGAAAACAGAGTGAAACCTAAAAATTCAAAGTGTTACTGGAAACGAACGCTTGAACCTAGAAGAGTGAAAATTGGGCAGCCAAGTGGGCTTAGTGAACTGATCATTACCACCAAGTATCATCAAGATTTGGTGAAAAAATGTTTGCTGAGATTTCAGCAAACGAGTAGTTTTTTGGAAGCTTGGCAACCCCTTTCAAACTAAAGTGTTTTTCGCCAGTCTCTGCATGGGGTACTTCAAGAGGAAACAAACCATAGAGATAGAACTTAGAACTACTTCATTTGGTCAAGTTTCAAGGAGCTAGAACAAAGCGTGTTTGATTTAGAATTCCAAACACAGCTATCTATGTAGGAGAAAAAAGAGTGAAAACTAAAAATTCAAAGTGTTACTGGAAACGAACGCTTGAACATAGAAGAGTGAAAATTGGGCAGCCAAGTGGGCTTAGTGAACTCATCATTACCACCAAGTATCATCAAGATTTGGTGAAAAAATGTTTGCTGAGATTTCAGCAAACTAGTAGTTTTTTGGAAGCTTGGCAACCCCTTTCAAACGAAAGTGTTTTTCGCCAGTCTCTGCATGGGGTACTTCAAGAGGAAACAAACCATAGAAATAGAACTTAGAACTACTTCATTTGGTCAAGTTTCAAGGAGCTAGCACAAACCGTGTTTGATTTAGAGTTTCAAACACATCTATCTATATAGCAGAAAACAGAGTGAAACCTAAAAATTCAAACACTCACTGGAAACGAAAGCTTCAACCTAGAAGAATACAATTGGGGCAGCCAAGTGGGATTAGTGAACTGATCATTACCACCAAGTATCATCAAGATTTGGTGAAAAAATGTTTGCTGAGATTTCAGCAAACTAGTAGTTTTTTGGAAGCTTGGCAACCCCTTTCAAACGAAAGTGTTTTTCGCCAGTCTCTGCATGGGGTACTTCAAGAGGAAACAAACCATAGAGATAGAACTTAGAACTACTTCATTTGGTCAAGTTTCAAGGAGCTAGCACAAACCGTGTTTGATTTAAATTTTCAAACACATCTATCTATAAAGCAGAAAACAGAGTGAAACCTAAAAATTCAAAGTGTTACTGGAAACGAACGCTTGAACCTAGAAGAGTGAAAATTAGGGAGCCAAGTGGGCTTAGTGAACTGATCATTACCACCAAGTATCATCAAGATTTGGTGAAAAAATGTTTGCTGAGATTTCAGCAAACTAGTAGTTTTTTGGAAGCTTGGCAACCCCTTTCAAACGAAAGTGTTTTTCGCCAGTCTCTGCATGGGGTACTTCAAGAGAAAACAAACCATAGAGATAGAACTTAGAACTACTTCATTTGGTCAAGTTTCAAGGAGCTAGCACAAACCGTGTTTGATTTAGAATTCCAAACACAGCTATCTATGTAGGAGAAAACAGAGTGAAACCTAAAAATGCAAACTGTTACTGGAAACGAAAGCTTCAACCTAGAAGAATAAAATTTGGGGATCCAAGTGGGATTAGTGAACTGATCATTACCACCAAGTATCATAAAGATTTGGTGAAAAAATGTTTGCTGAGATTTCAGCAAACTAGTAGTTTTTTGGAAGCTTGGCAACCCCTTTCAAACGGAAGTGTTTTTCGCCAGTCTCTGCATGGGGTACTTCAAGAGGAAACAAACCATAGAGATAGAACTTAGAAGTACTTCATTTGGTCAAGTTTCAAGGAGCTAGCACAAACCGTGTTTGATTTAGAGTTTCAAACACATCTATCTATATAGCAGAAAACAGAGTGAAACCTAAATATTCAAACAGTCACTGGAAACGAAAGCTTCAACCTAGAAGAATAAAATTTGGGCAGCCAAGTGGGATTAGTGAACTGATCATTACCACCAAGTATCATCAAGATTTTGTGAAAAAATGTTTGCTGAGATTTCAGCAAACTAGTAGTTTTTTGGAAGCTTGGCAACCCCTTTCAAACGAAAGTGTTTTCGCCAGTCTCTGCATGGGGTACTTCAAGAGGAAAAAAACCATAGAGATAGAACTAACAACTACTTCATTTTGTCAAGTTTCAAGGAGCTAGCAAAAACCGTGTTTGATTTAGAGTTTCAAAGACATCTATCTATATAGCAGAAAACAGAGTGAAACCTAAAAATTCAAAGTGTTACTGGAAACGAACGCTTGAACCTAGAAGAGTGAAAATTGGGCAGCCAAGTGGGCTTAGTGAACTGATCATTACCACCAAGTATCATCAAGATTTGGTGAAAAAATGTTTGCTGAGATTTCAGCAAACTAGTAGTTTTTTGGAAGCTTGGCAACCCCTTTCAAACGAAAGTGTTTTTCGCCAGTCTCTGCATGGGGTACTTCAAGAGGAAACAAACCATAGAGATAGAACTTAGAACTACTTCATTTGGTCAAGTTTCAAGGAGCTAGATCAAAGCGTGTTTGATTTAGAAATCCAAACACAGCTATCTATGTAGGAGAAAAAAGAGTGAAAACTAAAAATTCAAAGTGTTACTGGAAATGAACGCTTGAACATAGAAGAGTGAAAATTGGACAGCCAAGTGCGCTTAGTGAACTCATCATTACCACCAAGTATCATCAAGATTTGGTGAAAAAATGTTTGCTGAGATTTCAGCAAACTAGTAGTTTTTTGGAAGCTTGGCAACCCCTTTCAAACGAAAGTGTTTTTCGCCAGTCTCTGCATGGGGTACTTCAAGAGGAAACAAACCATAGAAATAGAACTTAGAACTACTTCATTTGGTCAAGTTACAAGGAGCTAGCACAAACCGTGTTTGATTTAGAGTTTCAAACACATCTATCTATATAGAAGAAAACAGAGTGAAACCTAAAAATTCAAACACTCACTGGAAACGAAAGCTTCAACCTAGAAGAATAAAATTGGGGCAGCCAAGTGGGATTAGTGAACTGATCATTACCACCAAGTATCATCAAGATTTGGTGAAAAAATGTTTGCTGGGATATCAGCAAACTAGTAGTTTTTTGGAAGCTTGGCAACCCCTTTCAAACGAAAGTGTTTTTCGCCAGTCTCTGCATGGGGTACTTCAAGAGGAAACAAACCATAGAGATAGAACTTAGAACTACTTCATTTGGTCAAGTTTCAAGGAGCTAGCACAAACCGTGTTTGATTTAGAGTTTCAAACACATCTATCTATAAAGCAGAAAACAGAGTGAAACCTAAAAATTCAAAGTGTTACTGGAAACGAACGCTTGAACCTAGAAGAGTGAAAATTAGGGAGCCAAGTGGGCTTAGTGAACTGATCATTACCACCAAGTATCATCAAGATTTGGTGAAAAAATGTTTGCTGAGATTTCAGCAAACTAGTAGTTTTTTGGAAGCTTGGCAACCCCTTTCAAACGAAAGTGTTTTTCGCCAGTCTCTGCATGGGGTACTTCAAGAGAAAACAAACCATAGAGATAGAACTTAGAACTACTTCATTTGGTCAAGTTTCAAGGAGCTAGCACAAACCGTGTTTGATTTAGAATTCCAAACACAGCTATCTATGTAGGAGAAAACAGAGTGAAACCTAAAAATTCAAACTGTTACTGGAAACGAAAGCTTCAACCTAGAAGAATAAAATTTGGGGAGCCAAGTGGGATTAGTGAACTGATCATTACCACCAAGTATCATAAAGATTTGGTGAAAAAATGTTTGCTGAGATTTCAGCAAACTAGTAGTTTTTTGGAAGCTTGGCAACCCCTTTCAAACGGAAGTGTTTTTCGCCAGTCTCTGCATGGGGTACTTCAAGAGGAAACAAACCATAGAGATAGAACTTAGAACTACTTCATTTGGTCAAGTTTCAAGGAGCTAGCACAAACCGTGTTTGATTTAGAGTTTCAAACACATCTATCTATATAGCAGAAAACAGAGTGAAACCTAAAAATTCAAACAGTCACTGGAAACGAAAGCTTCAACCTAGAAGAATAAAATTTGGGCAGCCAAGTGGGATTAGTGAACTGATCATTACCACCAAGTATCATCAAGATTTGGTGAAAAAATGTTTGCTGAGATTTCAGCAAACTAGTAGTTTTTTGGAAGCTTGGCAACCCCTTTCAAACGAAAGTGTTTTTCGCCAGTCTCTGCATGGGGTACTTCAAGAGGAAAAAAACCATAGAGATAGAACTTAGAACTACTTCATTTGGTCAAGTTTCAAGGAGGTAGCACAAACCGTGTTTGATTTAGAGTTTCAAAGACATCTATCTATATAGCAGAAAACAGAGTGAAACAAAAAATTCAAAGTGTTACTGGAAACGAACGCTTGAACCTAGAAGAGTGAAAATTGGGCAGCCAAGTGGGCTTAGTGAACTGATCATTACCACCAAGTATCATCAAGATTTGGTTAAAAATGTTTGCTGGGATTTCAGCAAACTAGTAGTTTTTTGGAAGCTTGGCAACCCCTTTCAAACGAAAGTGTTTTTCGCCAGTCTCTGCATGGGGTACTTCAAGAGGAAACAAACCATAGAGATAGAACTTAGAACTACTTCATTTGGTCAAGTTTCAAGGAGCTAGAACAAAGCGTGTTTGATTTAGAATTCCAAACACAGCTATCTATGTAGGAGAAAAAAGAGCGAAAACTAAAAATTCAAAGTGTTACTGGAAACGAACGCTTGAACATAGAAGAGTGAAAATTGGGCAGCCAAGTGGGCTTAGTGAACTCATCATTACCACCAAGTATCATCAAGATTTGGTGAAAAAATGTTTGCTGAGATTTCAGCAAACTAGTAGTTTTTTGGAAGCTTGGCAACCCCTTTCAAACGAAAGTGTTTTTCGCCAGTCTCTGCATGGGGTACTTCAAGAGGAAACAAACCATAGAAATAGAACTTAGAACAACTTCATTTGGTCAAGTTTCAAGGAGCTAGCACAAACCGTGTTTGATTTAGAGTTTCAAACACATCTATCTATATAGCAGAAAACAGAGTGAAACCTAAAAATTCAAACACTCACTGGAAACGAAAGCTTCAACCTAGAAGAATACAATTGGGGCAGCCAAGTGGGATTAGTGAACTGATCATTACCACCAAGTATCATCAAGATTTGGTGAAAAAATGTTTGCTGAGATTTCAGCAAACTAGTAGTTTTTTGGAAGCTTGGCAACCCCTTTCAAACGAAAGTGTTTTTCGCCAGTCTCTGCATGGGGTACTTCAAGAGGAAACAAACCAAAGAGATAGAACTTAGAACTACTTCATTTGGTCAAGTTTCAAGGAGCTAGCACAAACCGTGTTTGATTTAGAATTCCAAACACAGCTATCTATGTAGGAGAAAACAGAGTGAAACCTAAAAATTCAAACTGTTACTGGAAACGAACGCTTGAACCTAGAAGAGTGAAAATTGGGCAGCCAAGTGGGCTTAGTGAAGTGATCATTACCACCAAGTATCATCAAGTTTTGGTGAAAAAATGTTTGCTGAGATTTCAGCAAACTAGTAGTTTTTTGGAAGCTTGGCAACCCCTTTAAAACGAAAGTGTTTTTCGCCAGTCTCTGCATGGGGTACTTCAAGAGGAAACAAACCATAGAGATAGAACTTAGAACTACTTCATTTTGTCAAGTTTCACGGAGCTAGCACAAACCGTGTTTGATTTAGAGTTTCAAACACACCTATCTATATAGCAGAAAACAGAGTGAAACCTAAAAATTCAAACTGTTACTGGAAACGAACGCTTGAACCTAGAAGAGTAAAAATTGGGCTGCCAAGTGGGCTTGTTAACTGATCATTACCACCAAGTATCATCAAGTTTTGGTGAAAAAATGTTTGCTGAGATTTCAGCAAACTAGTAGTTTTTTGGAAGCTTGGCAACCCTTTTAAAACGAAAGTGTTTTTCGCCAATATCTGCATGGGGTACTTCAAGAGGAAACAAACCATAGAGATAGAACTTAGAACTACTTCATTTGGTCAAGTTTCAAGGAGCTAGCACAAACCGTGTTTGATTTAGAGTTTCAAACACATCTATCTATAAAGCAGAAAACAGAGTGAAACCTAAAAATTCAAAGTGTTACTGGAAACGAACGCTTGAACCTAGAAGAGTGAAAATTGGGCAGCCAAGTGGGCTTAGTGAACTCATCATTACCACCAAGTATCATCAAGATTTGGTGAAAAAATGTTTGCTGTGATTTCAGCAAACTAGTAGTTTTTTGGAAGCTTGGCAACCCCTTTCAAACGAAAGTGTTTTTCGCCAGTCTCTGCATGGGGTACTTCAAGAGGAAACAAACCATAGAGATAGAACTTAGAACTACTTCATTTGGTCAAGTTTCAAGGAGCTAGCACAAACCGTGATTGATTTAGAATTCCAAACACAGCTATCTATGTAGGAGAAAACAGAGTGAAACCTAAAAATTCAAACTGTTACTGGAAACGAAAGCTTCAACCTAGAAGAATAAAATTTGGGAAGCCAAGTGGGATTAGTGAACTGATCATTACCACCAAGTATCATCAAGATTTGGTGAAAAAATGTTTGCTGAGATTTCAGCAAACTACTAGTTTTTTGGAAGCTTGGCAACCCCTTTCAAACGAAAGTGTTTTTCGCCAGTCTCTGCATGGGGTACTTCAAGAGGAAACAAACCATAGAGATAGAACTTAGAACTACTTCATTTGGTCAAGTTTCAAGGAGCTAGCACAAACCGTGTTTGATTTAGAGTTTCAAACACATCTATCTATATAGCAGAAAACAGAGTGAAACCTAAAAATTCAAATAGTCACTGGAAACGAAAGCTTCAACCTAGAAGAATAAAATTTGGGCAGCCAAGTGGGATTAGTGAACTGATCATTACCACCAAGTATCATCAAGATTTGGTGAAAAAATGTTTGCTGAGATTTCAGCAAACTAGTAGTTTTTTGGAAGCTTGGCAACCCCTTTCAAACGAAAGTGTTTTTCGCCAGTCTCTGCATGGGGTACTTCAAGAGGAAAAAAACCATAGAGATAGAACTTAGAACTACTTCATTTGGTCAAGTTTCAAGGAGGTAGCACAAACCGTGTTTGATTTAGAGTTTCAAAGACATCTATCTATATAGCAGAAAACAGAGTGAAACAAAAAATTCAAAGTGTTACTGGAAACGAACGCTTGAACCTAGAAGAGTGAAAATTGGGCAGCCAAGTGGGCTTAGTGAACTGATCATTACCACCAAGTATCATCAAGATTTGGTTAAAAAATGTTTGCTGAGATTTCAGCAAACTAGTAGTTTTTTGGAAGCTTGGCAACCCCTTTCAAACGAAAGTGTTTTTCGCCAGTCTCTGCATGGGGTACTTCAAGAGGAAACAAACCATAGAGATAGAACTTAGAACTACTTCATTTGGTCAAGTTTCAAGGAGCTAGCACAAACCGTGTTTGATTTAGAATTCCAAACACAGCTATCTATGTAGGAGAAAACAGAGTGAAACCTAAAAATTCAAACTGTTACTGGAAACGAACACTTGAACCTAGAAGAGTGAAAATTGGGCAGCCAAGTGGGCTTAGTGAAGTGATCATTACCACCAAGTATCATCAAGATTTGGTGAAAAAATGTTTGCTGAGATTTCAGCAAACTAGTAGTTTTTTGGAAGCTTGGCAACCCCTTTCAAACGAAAGTGTTTTTCGCCAGTCTCTGCATGGGGTACTTCAAGAGGAAACAAACCATAGAGATAGAACTTAGAACTACTTCATTTGGTCAAGTTTCAAGGAGCTAGCACAAACCGTGTTTGATTTAGAGTTTCAAACACATCTATCTATATAGCAGAAAACAGAGTGAAACCTAAAAATTCAAACAGTCACTGGAAACGAAAGCTTCAACCTAGAAGAATAAAATTTGGGCAGCCAAGTGGGATTAGTGAACTGATCATTACCACCAAGTATCATCAAGATTTGGTGAAAAAATGTTTGCTGAGATTTCAGCAAACTAGTAGTTTTTTGGAAGCTTGGCAACCCCTTTCAAACGAAAGTGTTTTTCGCCAGTCTCTGCATGGGGTACTTCAAGAGGAAACAAACCATAGAGATAGAACTTAGAACTACTTCATTTGGTCAAGTTTCAAGGAGCTAGCACAAACCGTGTTTGATTTAGAGTTTCAAACACATCTATCTATATAGCAGAAAACAGAGTGAAACCTAAAAATTCAAAGTGTTACTGGAAACGAACGCTTGAACCTAGAAGAGTGAAAATTGGGCAGCCAAGTGGGCTTAGTGAACTGATCATTACCACCAAGTATCATCAAGTTTTGGTGAAAAAATGTTTGCTGAGATTTCAGCAAACTAGTAGTTTTTTGGAAGCTTGGCAACCCCTTTAAAACGAAAGTGTTTTTCGCCAGTCTCTGCATGGGGTACTTCAAGAGGAAACAAACCATAGAGATAGAACTTAGAACTACTTCATTTTGTCAAGTTTCACGGAGCTAGCACAAACCGTGTTTGATTTAGAGTTTCAAACACACCTATCTATATAGCAGAAAACAGAGTGAAACCTAAAAATTCAAACTGTTACTGGAAACGAACGCTTGAACCTAGAAGAGTAAAAATTGGGCTGCCAAGTGGGCTTGTTAACTGATCATTACCACCAAGTATCATCAAGTTTTGGTGAAAAAATGTTTGCTGAGATTTCAGCAAACTAGTAGTTTTTTGGAAGCTTGGCAACCCTTTTAAAACGAAAGTGTTTTTCGCCAATATCTGCATGGGGTACTTCAAGAGGAAACAAACCATAGAGATAGAACTTAGAACTACTTCATTTGGTCAAGTTTCAAGGAGCTAGCACAAACCGTGTTTGATTTAGAGTTTCAAACACATCTATCTATAAAGCAGAAAACAGAGTGAAACCTAAAAATTCAAAGTGTTACTGGAAACGAACGCTTGAACCTAGAAGAGTGAAAATTGGGCAGCCAAGTGGGCTTAGTGAACTCATCATTACCACCAAGTATCATCAAGATTTGGTGAAAAAATGTTTGCTGTGATTTCAGCAAACTAGTAGTTTTTTGGAAGCTTGGCAACCCCTTTCAAACGAAAGTGTTTTTCGCCAGTCTCTGCATGGGGTACTTCAAGAGGAAACAAACCATAGAGATAGAACTTAGAACTACTTCATTTGGTCAAGTTTCAAGGAGCTAGCACAAACCGTGTTTGATTTAGAATTCCAAACACAGCTATCTATGTAGGAGAAAACAGAGTGAAACCTAAAAATTCAAACTGTTACTGGAAACGAAAGCTTCAACCTAGAAGAATAAAATTTGGGAAGCCAAGTGGGATTAGTGAACTGATCATTACCACCAAGTATCATCAAGATTTGGTGAAAAAATGTTTGCTGAGATTTCAGCAAACTAGTAGTTTTTTGGAAGCTTGGCAACCCCTTTCAAACGGAAGTGTTTTTCGCCAGTCTCTGCATGGGGTACTTCAAGAGGCAACAAACCATAGAGATAGAACTTAGAACTACTTCATTTTGTCAAGTTTCACGGAGCTAGCACAAACCGTGTTTGATTTACAGTTTCAAACACATCTATCTATACAGCAGAAAACAGAGTGAAACCTTAAAATTCAAACTGTTACTGGAAACGAACGCTTGAACCTAGAAGAGTGAAAGTTGGGCAGCCAAGTGGGAATAGTGAACTGATCATTATCACCAAGTATCATCAAGATTTGGTGAAAAAATGTTTGCTGAGATTTCAGCAAACTAGTAGTTTTTTGGAAGCTTGGCAACCCCTTTCAAACGAAAGTGTTTTTCGCCAGTCTCTGCATGGGGTACTTCAAGAGGAAACAAACCATAGAGATAGAACTTAGAACTACTTCATGTTGTCAAGTTTCAAGGAGCTAGCACAAACCGTGTTTGATTTAGAGTTTCAAACACATCTATCTATATAGCAGAAAACAGAGTGAAACCTAAAAATTCAAACTGTTACTGGAAACGAACGCTTGAACCTAGAAGAGTGAAAATTGGGCAGCCAAGTGGGCTTAGTGAACTGATCATTACCACCAAGTATCATCAAGATTTGGTGAAAAAATGTTTGCTGAGATTTCAGCAAACGAGTAGTTTTTTGGAAGCTTGGCAACCCCTTTCAAACGAAAGTGTTCTTCGCCAGTCTCTGCATGGGGTACTTCAAGAGGAAACAAACCATAGAGATAGAACTTAGAACTACTTCATTTTGTCAAGTTTCACGGAGCTAGCACAAACCGTGTTTGATTTAGAGTTTCAAACACATCTATCTAT
>NW_027515825.1:0-70533 GCF_048772815.1 Callospermophilus lateralis
TTCTGCAGTTTTGTCTCTATGGTTTGTTCTCCTCTTCAAGCCAGCCTTAGGCACAGACTGTGGAAAACCACTTTCATTGAGAGGGGTTGTCAAGGTTTTAAGAAATAACGAGTTTCCTAAATAGCAGCAAATATTTTTTCACCCAATCTTGATGATACTTGGTGGTAATGATCAGTACAGAAATCCCAGTTGGCTCACCAATTTTTTCTTAATCTATGTTGAAGCGTTCGTTTACAGTAGCAGTTTTTATTTTTAGGTTTCACTCTGTTCTCTCCTATATAGATAGATGAATTTGAAACTCTAAATCCAACATGGTCTGTAATAGCTCTTTGAAACTTGAAAAAATAAAGGAGTTTTCAGTTTTGTCTCTATGGTTTGTTTCCTCTTCAAGTAGCCCTAGGCACAGACTGTGGAAAAGCAATTTTCATTGAGAGGGGTTGCCAAGCTTCTAAGAAATAACGAGTTTCCGAAATACCAGCAAATATATTTTCACCCAATGTTGATGATACTTGGTAGTAATGATCAGTACACAAATCCCAATTGGCTCACCAAATTTTGTTCTTCTGGGTTTACGCGTTCGTCTACAGTAGCAGTTTTTATATTTAGGATACACTCTGTTCTCTTCCTACATGAATAGATGAATTTGGAACTCTAAATACAACATGGTGTGTAATAGCTCTTTCAAACGTGACAAAGTAAAGGAGTTCTCAGTTTTGTCTCTATGGGTTGTTTCCTCTTCAAGTAGTCCTAGGCACAGACTGTGGAAAAGCACTTTCATTGAGAGGGTTTGACAAGTTTCTAAAAAATAACGAGTTTCCGAAATACCAGCAAATATTTTTTCCCCCAATCTTGATGATACGTGGTGGTAATGACAAGTCCACAAATCCCACTTGGCTCAAAAAATTTTGTCTTCTAGATTGAAGCGTTCGTCTACAGTAGCAGTTTTTATATTTAGGTTTCAGTCTGTTCTCTCATATATAGATAGATGAATTTAAAACTCCAAATCCAACATGGTGTGTAGTAGCTCTTTGTAACTTGACAAAATAAAGGAGTTTTCAGTTTGGTCTCTATGATTTGTTTCCGCTTTATTTAGCCCTAAGCAGAGACTGTGGAAAAGCACTTTCATTGAGAGGGCTTGCCAAGCTTTCAAGAAATTACGAGTTTCCGAAATGCCAGCAAATAGTTTTTCAACCCAATCTTGATGATACTTGGTGGTAATGATTCGGTACACAAATCCCACTTGGCTCACCATATTTTGTTCTGTTTTGAAGCATTCGTGTACAGTAGCAGTTTTTATATTTAGGTTTCACTCTGTTCTCTCCTATATGGATAGATGAATTTGGAACTCTAAATCCAACATGGTTTCTAGTAGCTCTTTGAAACTTGACAAAATAAAGGAGTTCTCAGTTTTGTCTCTATGGTTTGTTTCCTCTTCAAGTAGCCCTAGGCACAGACTGTGGAAAAGCATTTTTCATTGAGAGGGGTTGCCAAACTTCCCAAGAAATAACGATTTTCCGAAATACCAGCAAATATATTTCACCCAATCTTGATGATACTTGGTAGTAATGATCTTTATACGAATCCCACTTGACTCACCAAATTTTGTTCTTCTTAGGATGAAGCGTTCGTTTACACTAGCAGTTTATATTTTTAGTTTTCCTCTGTTCTCTCGTATATACATAGATGAATTTGGACTCTAAATCCAACATGGTTTGTAGTAGCTGTTTGAATGTGACAAAATAAAAGAGTTCTCAGTTTTGTCTCTATGGTTTGTTTCCTCTTCAAGTAGCCCTAGGCTCAGACTGTGGAAAAGCACTTTCATTGAAAGGGGTTGCCAATCTTCCAAGAAATTACGAGTTTCCAAATACCAGCAAATATTTTTTCACCCAATCTTGATGATACGTGGTGGCAATGACAAGTACACAAATCACCACTTGGCTCACCACATTTTGTTCTTCTCAGTTGAAGCATTCGTCTACATTAGCAGTTTTTATATTTAGGTTTCACTCTGTTCTCTCCTACATAGATAGATCAATTTGGAACTCTAAATCCAACATGGTTTGTAGTAGCTCTTTGAAACTTGACAAAATAAAGGAGTTCTCAGTTTTGTCTCTATGGTTTGTTTCCTCTTCAAGTAGCCCTAGGCACAGACTGTGGAAAAGCACTTTCATTGAGAGGGGTTGCCAAGCTTCTAAGAAATAACGAGTTCCGAAATACCAGCAAATATTTTTTTCACCCAATCTTGATGATACTGGTAGTAATGATCGGTACACAAATCCCACTGGACACACCAAATTTTGTTCTTCTAGGTTGACGCGTTCGTCTACAGTAGCAGTTTATATTTTTAGTTTCCCTCTGTTCTCTCCTATATAGATAGATGAATTTGGAACTCTAAATCCAACATGGTTTGTAGTAGCTTTTTGAAACTTGACAAAATAACGGAGTTCTCAGTTTTGTCTCTATGGTTTGTTTCCTCTTCAAGCAGCCTTAGGCACAGACTGTGGAAAACCACTTTCATTGAGAAGGGTTGTCAAGGTTTTAAGAAATAACGAGTTTCCTAAATAGCAGCAAATATTTTTTCACCCAATCTTGATGATACTTGGTGGTAATGATCAGTACAGAAATCCCAGTTGGCTCACCAATTTTTCTTAATCTATGTTGAAGCGTTCGTTTACAGTAGCAGTTTTTATTTTTTAGGTTTCACTCTGTTCTCTCCTAATAGATAGATGAATTTGAAACTCTAAATCCAACATGGTCTGTAATAGCTCTTTGAAACTTGAAAAAATTAAGGAGTTTTCAGTTTTGTCTCTATGGTTTGTTTCCTCTTCAAGTAGCCCTAGGCACAGACTGTGGAAAAGCAATTTCATTGAGAGGGGTTGCCAAGCTTCTAAGAAATAACGAGTTTCCGAAATACCAGCAAATATATTTTCACCAATGTTGATGATACTTGGTAGTAATGATCAGTACACAAATCCCAATTGGCTCACCAAATTTTGTTCTTCTGGGTTTACGCGTTCGTCTACAGTAGCAGTTTTTATATTTAGGATACACTCTGTTCTCTCCTACATGAATAGATGAATTTGGAACTCTAAATACAACATGGTGTGTAATAGCTCTTTCAAACGTGACAAAGTAAAGGAGTTCTCAGTTTTGTCTCTATGGGTTGTTTCCTCTTCAAGTAGTCCTAGGCACAGACTGTGGAAAAGCACTTTCATTGAGAGGGTTTGACAAGTTTCTAAAAAATAACGAGTTTCCGAAATACCAGCAAATATTTTTTCCCCCAATCTTGATGATACGTGGTGGTAATGACAAGTCCACAAATCCCACTTGGCCTCAAAAAATTTTGTTCTTCTAGATTGAAGCGTTCGTCTACAGTAGCAGTTTTTATATTTAGGTTTCAGTCTGTTCTCTCATATATAGATAGATGAATTTAAAACTCCAAATCCAACATGGTGTGTAGTAGCTCTTGTAACTTGACAAAATAAAGGAGTTTTCAGTTTTGTCTCTATGATTTGTTTCCGCTTTATTAGCCCTAAGCAGAGACTGTGGAAAAGCACTTTCATTGAGAGGGCTTGCCAAGCTTTCAAGAAATTACGAGTTTCCGAAATGCCAGCAAATAGTTTTTCACCCAATCTTGATGATACTTGGTGGTAATGATCGGTACACAAATCCCACTTGGCTCACCATATTTTGTTCTTCTGTTTTGAAGCATTCGTGTACAGTAGCAGTTTTTATATTTAGGTTTCACTCTGTTCTCTCCTATATGGATAGATGAATTTGGAACTCTAAATCCAACATGGGTTCTAGTAGCTCTTTGAAACTTGACAAAATAAAGGAGTTCTCAGTTTTGTCTCTATGGTTTGTTTCCTCTTCAAGTAGCCCTAGGCACAGACTGTGGAAAAGCATTTTCATTGAGAGGGGTTGCCAACTTCCAGAAATAACGATTTTCCGAAATACCAGCAAATATATTTCACCCAATCTTGATGATACTTGGTAGTAATGATCTTTATACGAATCCCACTTGACTCACCAAATTTTGTTCTTTCTAGGATGAAGCGTTCGTTTACACTAGGCAGTTTATATTTAGTTTAGTTTCCTCTGTTCTCTCGTATATACATAGATGAATTTGGACTCTAAATCCAACATGGTTTTGTAGAGCTGTTTGAATGTTGACAAAATAAAAGAGTTCTCAGTTTTGTCTCTATGGTTTGTTTCCTCTTCAAGTAGCCCTAGCACAGACTGTGGAAAAGCACTTTCATTGAAAGGGGTTGCCAATCTTCCAAGAAATTACGAGTTTCCAAAATACCAGCAAATATTTTTTCACCCAATCTTGATGATACGTGGTGGCAATGACAAGTACACAAATCCCACTTGGCTCACCACATTTTGTTCTTCTCAGTGAAGCATTCGTCTACATTAGCAGTTTTTATATTTAGGTTTCACTCTGTTCTCTCCTACATAGATAGATCAATTTGGAACTCTAAATCCAACATGGTTTGTAGTAGCTCTTTGAAACTTGACAAAATAAAGGAGTTCTCAGTTTTGTCTCTATGGTTTGTTTCCCTCTTCAAGTAGCCCTAGGCACAGACTGTGGAAAAGCACTTTCATTGAGAGGGGTTGCCAAGCTTCTAAGAAATAACGAGTTTCCGAAATACCAGCAAATATTTTTTCACCCAATCTTGATGATACTGGTAGTAATGATCGGTACACAAAATCCCACTGGACACACCAAATTTTGTTCTTCTAGGTTGACGCGTTCGTCTACAGTAGCAGTTTATATTTTTAGTTTCCCTCTGTTCTCTCCTATATAGATAGATGAATTTGGAACTCTAAATCCACATGGTTTGTAGTAGCTTTTTGAAACTTGACAAAATAACGGAGTTCTCAGTTTTGTCTCTATGGTTTGTTTCCTCTTCAAGCAGCCTTAGGCACAGACTGTGGAAAACCACTTTCATTGAGAGGGGTTGTCAAGGTTTTAAGAAATACGAGTTTCCTAAATAGCAGCAAATATTTTTTCACCCAATCTTGATGATACTTGGTGGTAATGATCAGTACAGAAATCCCAGTTGGCTCACCAATTTTCTTATCTATGTTGAAGCGTTCGTTTACAGTAGCAGTTTTTATTTTTAGGTTTCACTCTGTTCTCTCCTATATAGATAGATGAATTTGAAACTCTAAATCCAACATGGTCTGTAATAGCTCTTTGAAACTTGAAAAATAAAGGAGTTTTCAGTTTTGTCTCTATGGTTTGTTTCGCTCTTCAAGTAGCCCTAGGCACAGACTGTGGAAAAGCAATTTCATTGAGAGGGTTGCCAAGCTTCTAAGAAATAACGAGTTTCCGCAAATACCAGCAATATATTTTTCACCCAATGTTGATGATACTTGGTAGTAATGATCAGTACACAAATCCCAATTGGCTCACCAAATTTTGTTCTTCTGGGTTTACGCGTTCGTCTACAGTAGCAGTTTTTATATTTAGGATACACTCTGTTCTCTCCTACATGAATAGATGAATTTGGAACTCTAAATACAACATGGTGTGTAATAGCTCTTTCAAACGTGACAAAGTAAAGGAGTTCTCAGTTTTGTCTCTATGGGTTGTTTCCTCTTCAAGTAGTCCTAGGCACAGACTGTGGAAAAGCACTTTCATTGAGAGGGTTTGACAAGTTTCTAAAAAATAACGAGTTTCCGAAATACCAGCAAATATTTTTTCCCCCAATCTTGATGATACGTGGTGGTAATGACAAGTCCACAAATCCCACTTGGCTCAAAAAATTTTGTTCTTCTAGATTGAAGCGTTCGTCTACAGTAGCAGTTTTTATATTTAGGTTTCAGTCTGTTCTCTCATATATAGATAGATGAATTTAAAACTCCAAATCCAACATGGTGTGTAGTAGCTCTTTGTAACTTGACAAAATAAAGGAGTTTTCAGTTTTGTCTCTATGATTTGTTTCCGCTTTATTTAGCCCTAAGCAGAGACTGTGGAAAAGCACTTTCATTGAGAGGGCTTGCCAAGCTTTCAAGAAATTACGAGTTTCCGAAATGCCAGCAAATAGTTTTTCACCCAATCTTGATGATACTTGGTGGTAATGATCGGTACACAAATCCCACTTGGCTCACCATATTTTGTTCTTCTGTTTTGAAGCATTCGTGTACAGTAGCAGTTTTTATATTTAGGTTTCACTCTGTTCTCTCCTATATGGAGAGATGAATTTGGAACTCTAAATCCAACATGGTTTCTAGTAGCTCTTTGAAACTTGACAAAATAAAGGAGTTCTCAGTTTTGTCTCTATGGTTTGTTTCCTCTTCAAGTAGCCCTAGGCACAGACTGTGGAAAAGCATTTTCATTGAGAGGGGTTGCCAAACTTCCAAGAAATAACGATTTTCCGAAATACCAGCAAATATATTTCACCCAATCTTGATGATACTTGGTAGTAATGATCTTTATACGAATCCCACTTGACTCACCAAATTTTGTTCTTCTAGGATGAAGCGTTCGTTTACACTAGCAGTTTATATTTTTAGTTTTCCTCTGTTCTCTCGTATATACATAGATGAATTTGGACTCTAAATCCAACATGGTTTGTAGTAGCTGTTTGAATGTTGACAAAATAAAAGAGTTCTCAGTTTTGTCTCTATGGTTTGTTTCCTCTTCAAGTAGCCCTAGGCTCAGACTGTGGAAAAGCACTTTCATTGAAAGGGGTTGCCAATCTTCCAAGAAATTACGAGTTTCCAAAATACCAGCAAATATTTTTTCACCCAATCTTGATGATACGTGGTGGCAATGACAAGTACACAAATCCCACTTGGCTCACCACATTTTGTTGTTCTCAGTTGAAGCATTCGTCTACATTAGCAGTTTTTATATTTAGGTTTCACTCTGTTCTCTCCTACATAGATAGATCAATTTGGAACTCTAAATCCAACATGGTTTGTAGTAGCTCTTTGAAACTTGACAAAATAAAGGAGTTCTCAGTTTTGTCTCTATGGTTTGTTTCCTCTTCAAGTAGCCCTAGGCACAGACTGTGGAAAAGCACTTTCATTGAGAGGGGTTGCCAAGCTTCTAAGAAATAACGAGTTTCCGAAATACCAGCAAATATTTTTTCACCCAATCTTGATGATACTGGTAGTAATGATCGGTACACAAATCCCACTGGACACACCAAATTTTGTTCTTCTAGGTTGACGCGTTCGTCTACAGTAGCAGTTTATATTTTTAGTTTCCCTCTGTTCTCTCCTATATAGATAGATGAATTTGGAACTCTAAATCCAACATGGTTTGTAGTAGCTTTTTGAAACTTGACAAAATAACGGAGTTCTCAGTTTTGTCTCTATGGTTTGTTTCCTCTTCAAGCAGCCTTAGGCACAGACTGTGGAAAACCACTTTCATTGAGAGGGGTTGTCAAGGTTTTAAGAAATAACGAGTTTCCTAAATAGCAGCAAATATTTTTTCACCCAATCTTGATGATACTTGGTGGTAATGATCAGTACAGAAATCCCAGTTGGCTCACCAATTTTTCTTAATCTATGTTGAAGCGTTCGTTTACAGTAGCAGTTTTTATTTTTAGGTTTCACTCTGTTCTCTCCTATATAGATAGATGAATTTGAAACTCTAAATCCAACATGGTCTGTAATAGCTCTTTGAAACTTGAAAAAATAAAGGAGTTTTCAGTTTTGTCTCTATGGTTTGTTTCCTCTTCAAGTAGCCCTAGGCACAGACTGTGGAAAAGCAATTTCATTGAGAGGGGTTGCCAAGCTTCTAAGAAATAACGAGTTTCCGAAATACCAGCAAATATATTTTCACCCAATGTTGATGATACTTGGTAGTAATGATCAGTACACAAATCCCAATTGGCTCACCAAATTTTGTTCTTCTGGGTTTACGCGTTCGTCTACAGTAGCAGTTTTTATATTTAGGATACACTCTGTTCTCTCCTACATGAATAGATGAATTTGGAACTCTAAATACAACATGGTGTGTAATAGCTCTTTCAAACGTGACAAAGTAAAGGAGTTCTCAGTTTTGTCTCTATGGGTTGTTTCCTCTTCAAGTAGTCCTAGGCACAGACTGTGGAAAAGCACTTTCATTGAGAGGGTTTGACAAGTTTCTAAAAAATAACGAGTTTCCGAAATACCAGCAAATATTTTTTCCCCCAATCTTGATGATACGTGGTGGTAATGACAAGTCCACAAATCCCACTTGGCTCAAAAAATTTTGTTCTTCTAGATTGAAGCGTTCGTCTACAGTAGCAGTTTTTATATTTAGGTTTCAGTCTGTTCTCTCATATATAGATAGATGAATTTAAAACTCCAAATCCAACATGGTGTGTAGTAGCTCTTTGTAACTTGACAAAATAAAGGAGTTTTCAGTTTTGTCTCTATGATTTGTTTCCGCTTTATTTAGCCCTAAGCAGAGACTGTGGAAAAGCACTTTCATTGAGAGGGCTTGCCAAGCTTTCAAGAAATTACGAGTTTCCGAAATGCCAGCAAATAGTTTTTCACCCAATCTTGATGATACTTGGTGGTAATGATCGGTACACAAATCCCACTTGGCTCACCATATTTTGTTCTTCTGTTTTGAAGCATTCGTGTACAGTAGCAGTTTTTATATTTAGGTTTCACTCTGTTCTCTCCTATATGGAGAGATGAATTTGGAACTCTAAATCCAACATGGTTTCTAGTAGCTCTTTGAAACTTGACAAAATAAAGGAGTTCTCAGTTTTGTCTCTATGGTTTGTTTCCTCTTCAAGTAGCCCTAGGCACAGACTGTGGAAAAGCATTTTCATTGAGAGGGGTTGCCAAACTTCCAAGAAATAACGATTTTCCGAAATACCAGCAAATATATTTCACCCAATCTTGATGATACTTGGTAGTAATGATCTTTATACGAATCCCACTTGACTCACCAAATTTTGTTCTTCTAGGATGAAGCGTTCGTTTACACTAGCAGTTTATATTTTTAGTTTTCCTCTGTTCTCTCGTATATACATAGATGAATTTGGACTCTAAATCCAACATGGTTTGTAGTAGCTGTTTGAATGTTGACAAAATAAAAGAGTTCTCAGTTTTGTCTCTATGGTTTGTTTCCTCTTCAAGTAGCCCTAGGCTCAGACTGTGGAAAAGCACTTTCATTGAAAGGGGTTGCCAATCTTCCAAGAAATTACGAGTTTCCAAAATACCAGCAAATATTTTTTCACCCAATCTTGATGATACGTGGTGGCAATGACAAGTACACAAATCCCACTTGGCTCACCACATTTTGTTCTTCTCAGTTGAAGCATTCGTCTACATTAGCAGTTTTTATATTTAGGTTTCACTCTGTTCTCTCCTACATAGATAGATCAATTTGGAACTCTAAATCCAACATGGTTTGTAGTAGCTCTTTGAAACTTGACAAAATAAAGGAGTTCTCAGTTTTGTCTCTATGGTTTGTTTCCTCTTCAAGTAGCCCTAGGCACAGACTGTGGAAAAGCACTTTCATTGAGAGGGGTTGCCAAGCTTCTAAGAAATAACGAGTTTCCGAAATACCAGCAAATATTTTTTCACCCAATCTTGATGATACTGGTAGTAATGATCGGTACACAAATCCCACTGGACACACCAAATTTTGTTCTTCTAGGTTGACGCGTTCGTCTACAGTAGCAGTTTATATTTTTAGTTTCCCTCTGTTCTCTCCTATATAGATAGATGAATTTGGAACTCTAAATCCAACATGGTTTGTAGTAGCTTTTTGAAACTTGACAAAATAACGGAGTTCTCAGTTTTGTCTCTATGGTTTGTTTCCTCTTCAAGCAGCCTTAGGCACAGACTGTGGAAAACCACTTTCATTGAGAGGGGTTGTCAAGGTTTTAAGAAATAACGAGTTTCCTAAATAGCAGCAAATATTTTTTCACCCAATCTTGATGATACTTGGTGGTAATGATCAGTACAGAAATCCCAGTTGGCTCACCAATTTTTCTTAATCTATGTTGAAGCGTTCGTTTACAGTAGCAGTTTTTATTTTTAGGTTTCACTCTGTTCTCTCCTATATAGATAGATGAATTTGAAACTCTAAATCCAACATGGTCTGTAATAGCTCTTTGAAACTTGAAAAAATAAAGGAGTTTTCAGTTTTGTCTCTATGGTTTGTTTCCTCTTCAAGTAGCCCTAGGCACAGACTGTGGAAAAGCAATTTCATTGAGAGGGGTTGCCAAGCTTCTAAGAAATAACGAGTTTCCGAAATACCAGCAAATATATTTTCACCCAATGTTGATGATACTTGGTAGTAATGATCAGTACACAAATCCCAATTGGCTCACCAAATTTTGTTCTTCTGGGTTTACGCGTTGTCTACAGTAGCAGTTTTTATATTTAGGATACACTCTGTTCTCTCCTACATGAATAGATGAATTTGGAACTCTAAATACAACATGGTGTGTAATAGCTCTTTCAAACGTGACAAAGTAAAGGAGTTCTCAGTTTTGTCTCTATGGGTTGTTTCCTCTTCAAGTAGTCCTAGGCACAGACTGTGGAAAAGCACTTTCATTGAGAGGGTTTGACAAGTTTCTAAAAAATAACGAGTTTCCGAAATACCAGCAAATATTTTTTCCCCCAATCTTGATGATACGTGGTGGTAATGACAAGTCCACAAATCCCACTTGGCTCAAAAAATTTTGTTCTTCTAGATTGAAGCGTTCGTCTACAGTAGCAGTTTTTATATTTAGGTTTCAGTCTGTTCTCTCATATATAGATAGATGAATTTAAAACTCCAAATCCAACATGGTGTGTAGTAGCTCTTTGTAACTTGACAAAATAAAGGAGTTTTCAGTTTTGTCTCTATGATTTGTTTCCGCTTTATTTAGCCCTAAGCAGAGACTGTGGAAAAGCACTTTCATTGAGAGGGCTTGCCAAGCTTTCAAGAAATTACGAGTTTCCGAAATGCCAGCAAATAGTTTTTCACCCAATCTTGATGATACTTGGTGGTAATGATCGGTACACAAATCCCACTTGGCTCACCATATTTTGTTCTTCTGTTTTGAAGCATTCGTGTACAGTAGCAGTTTTTATATTTAGGTTTCACTCTGTTCTCTCCTATATGGATAGATGAATTTGGAACTCTAAATCCAACATGGTTTCTAGTAGCTCTTTGAAACTTGACAAAATAAAGGAGTTCTCAGTTTTGTCTCTATGGTTTGTTTCCTCTTCAAGTAGCCCTAGGCACAGACTGTGGAAAAGCATTTTCATTGAGAGGGGTTGCCAAACTTCCAAGAAATAACGATTTTCCGAAATACCAGCAAATATATTTCACCCAATCTTGATGATACTTGGTAGTAATGATCTTTATACGAATCCCACTTGACTCACCAAATTTTGTTCTTCTAGGATGAAGCGTTCGTTTACACTAGCAGTTTATATTTTTAGTTTTCCTCTGTTCTCTCGTATATACATAGATGAATTTGGACTCTAAATCCAACATGGTTTGTAGTAGCTGTTTGAATGTTGACAAAATAAAAGAGTTCTCAGTTTTGTCTCTATGGTTTGTTTCCTCTTCAAGTAGCCCTAGGCTCAGACTGTGGAAAAGCACTTTCATTGAAAGGGGTTGCCAATCTTCCAAGAAATTACGAGTTTCCAAAATACCAGCAAATATTTTTTCACCCAATCTTGATGATACGTGGTGGTAATGATTGGTACACAAATCCCACTTGACTCACCAAATTTTGTTCTTCTAGGTTGAAGCGTTTGTTTCCAGTAGCAGTTTATATTTTTAAGTTCCCTCTGTTCTCTCCTATATAGATAGATGAATTTGGAACTCTAAATCCAACATGGTTTTTAGTAGCTCTTTGAAACTTGAAAAAATAAAGGAGTTCTTAGTTTTGTCTCTATGGTTTGTTTCATCTTCAAGTAGCCCTTAGCAGAGTGTGGAAAAGCACTTTCATTGAGCAGTGTTGCCAAGCATCTAAGAAATAATTAGTTTGAAAATACCAGCAAATATTTTTTCACCCAATCTTGATGATACTTGGTGGTAATGATTAGTACACAAATCCCAGTTGGCTCACCAAATTTTCTTCTTCTAGGTTGAAGCGTTCGTTTACAGTAGCAGTTTTTATTTTTAGGTTTCACTCTGTTCTCTCCTATATAGATAGATGAATTTGGAACTCTAAATCCACCATGGTTTGTAGTAGCTCTTTGTAACCTGACAAAATAAAGGAGTTCTCAGTTTTGTCTCTATGGTTTGTTATCTCTTCAAGTAGCCCTAGGCACAGACTGTGGAAAAGCACTTTCATTGAGAGGGTTTGACAAGCTTCTAAGAAATAACGAGTTTCTGAAATACCAGCAAATATTTTTTCACGCAATCTTGATGATACTTCGTGGTAATGATCAGTACACAAATCCCACTTGGCTCACTAAATTTTGTTTATCTATGTTGATGCGTTCATCTACAGTAGCAGTTTTTATATGTAGGTTTCACTCTGTTCTCTCCTATATAGATAGATGAATTTGGATCTCTGAATCCAACATGGTTTGTAGTAGCTCTTTGAAACTTGACAAAACAAAGGAGTTCTCAGTTTTTTCTCTATGGTTTGTTTTCTCTTCAAGTAGTCCTAGGCACAGACTGTGGAAAAGCACTTTCATTGAGAAGGGTTGCCAAGCTTCCAAGAAATAACGAGTTTTCGAAACACCAGCAAATATTTTTTCACCCAATCTTGATGATACTTGGTGGTAATGATTGGAACACAAATCCCATTGACTCACCAAATTTTGTTCTTCTAGGTTGAAGCATTCGTTTACAGTAGCAATTTATATTTTTAAGTTTCCTCTGTTCTATCCTATATAGATAGATGAATTTGGAACTCTAAATCCAACATGGTTTGTAGTAGCTCTTTGAAACTTAACAAAATAAGCAGTTCTCAGTTTTGTCTCTATGATTTGTTTCCTCTTCAAGTAGTCTTAAGCAGAGACTGTGAAAACGCACTTACATTGAGAGGGGTTGCCAAGCTTCCAAGAAATTACGAGTTTCCTAAATCCAGCAAATACTTTTTCACCCAATCATAATGATACGTGGTGGTAATGACAAGTCTAGAAATCCCACTTGGCTCACCAAATTTTCTTCTACTAGGTTGAAGCATTCGTTTACAGTAGCAGTTTTTATATTTATTTTTCACTCTGTTCTCTCCTATATTGATAGATGAATTTGGAACTCTAAATCCAACATGGTTTGTAGTAGCTCTTTGAAACTTGACAAAAGAAAGGATTTCTCAGATTTTTCTCTATGGTTTGTTTCCTCTTCAAGTAGTCCTATTCACAGACTGTGGAAAAGCACTTTCATTGAGACGGGTTGCCAAGCTTCTGAGAAATAACGAGTTTCCGAAATACCAGCAAATATTTTTTCACCCAATGTTGATGATACGTGGTGGTAGTGACAAGTACACAAATCCCACTTGGCTCACCAAATTTTGCTCTTCTAGGTTGAAGCGTTCGTTTACAGTAGCACTTTTTATTTTTAGGTTTCACTCTGTTCTCTCCTATATAGATAGATGAATTTGGAACTCTAAATCCAACATGGTTTGTAGTAGCTTTTTGCAACTTGACAAAACAAAGGAGTTCTCAGTTTTGTGTCAATGGTTTGTTTCCTCTTCAAGTAGCCCTAGGCACAGACTGTGGAAAATCAATTTCATTGAGAGGGGTTGCCAAGCTTCTAAGAAATAACGAGTTTCCGAAATACCAGCAAATATTTTTTTACCCAATGTTGATGATACTTGCTGGTAATGATCAGGACACAAATCCCACTTGGCTCACAAAAATTTGTTCTTCTGTGTTGAATCGTTGGTCTACAGTAGCAGTTTTTATATTTAGGTTTCACTCTTTTCTCTCCTATATAGATAGATAAATTTGGAACTCTAAATCCAACATGGTGTGTAATAGCTCTTTGAAGCTTGACAAAATAAAGGACTTCTCAGTTTTGTCTCTATGGTTTGTTTCCTCTTCAAGTCGCCGTAGGCACATACTGTGGAAAAGCACTTTCATTGAGAGGGGTTTCCAAGCTTTTAAGAAATAACGAGTTTCCGAAATACCAGAAAATATTTTTTCACCCATTCTTGATGATACTTGGTAATAATGATCAGTACACAAATCCCACTTGGCTCACCAAATTTTTTTCTTCTAGGTTGAAGCGTTCGTTTACAGTAGCAGTTTTTATTTTTAGGTTTCAGTCTGTTCTTTCCTATATAGATAGATAAATTTTGAAATCTAAATCCAACATGGTCTGTAATAGCTCTTTGAAACTTGACAAAATAAAGGACTTCTCAGTTTTGTCTCTTTGATTTGTTGCCGCTTCATGTAGCCCTAAGCAGAGACTGTGAAAAAGCACTTTCATTGAAAGGGGTTGCCAAGCTTCCAATAAATTACGAGTTTCAGACATACCAGCAAATATTTTTTCACCCAATGTTGATGATACGTGGTGGTAATGACAAGTACACAAATCCTACTTGGCTCACCAAATTTTCTTCTCTTAGGTTGAAGCGTTCGATTACAGTAGCAGTTTTTATTTTTAGTTTTCACTCTGTTCTCTCCTATATAGATAGATGAATTTGGAACTCTAATTCCAACATGGTTGTAGTAGCTCTTTGAAAGTTGACAAAATAAAGGAGTTGTCAGTTTTGTCTCTATGGTTTGTTTCCTCTTCAAGTTGCCCTAGGCACAGACTGTGGAAAAGCACTTTCATTGAGAGTGGTTGCCAAGATTCTAAGAAATAACGAGTTTCCAAAATACCAGCAAAAATTTTTTCACCCAATGTTGATGATACTTGGTGGTAATGATCAGTACACAAATTGCACTTGGCTCACCATGTTTTGTTCTTCTGGGTTGAAGGGTTCATCTAAAGGAACAGTTTTTATATTTAGGTTTCACTCTGTTCTCTCCTAAATAGATAGATGAATTTGGAACTCTAAATCCATCATGGTGTTTAATAGCTCTTTGAAACTTGACAAAGTAAAGGAGTTCTCAGTTTTGTCTCTATGGTTTGTTTCCTCTTCAAGTCGCCCTAGGCACAGACTGTGGAAATGCACTTTCATTGAGTGGGGTTGCCAAGCTTTTAAAAAATAACGAGTTTCCTAAATACCAGCAAATATTTTTTCACCCAATGTTGATGATACGTGGTGCTAATGACAAGTACACAAATCCCACTTGGCTCACCAAATTTTGTTCTCCTAGGTTGAAGCGTTTGTTTACAGTAGCAGTTTTTAATTAGGTTTCACTCTCTTCTCTCCTATATAGATAGATGAATTTGGAACTCTAAATGCAACATGGTTTGTAGTAGCTCTTTGAAACGTGACAAAAGAAAGGAGTTCTCAGTTTTGTCTCTATGATTTGTTTCCGCTTCATGTAGCCCTAAGCAGAGACTGTGGAAAAGCATTTTCATTGAAAGGGGTTGCCAAGCTTCCAAGAAATTACGAATTTCCGAAATACCATCAAATATTTTTTCACCCAATGTTGATGATACGTGGTGGTAATGACAAGTACACAAATTCCACTTGGCTCTCCAAATTTTGTTCTTCTAGGTTGCAGCGTTCATTTACAGTAGCAGTTTTTATTTTTAGGTTTCACTCTGTTCTCTCCTATATAGATACATGAATTTGGAACTCTAAATCCAACATGGTTTGTAGTAGATCTTTGAAAGTTGACAAAATAAAGGAGTTCTCAGTTCTGTCTCTATGGTTTGTTTCCTCTTCAAGAAGCCCAAGGGACAGACTGTGGAAAAGCACTTTCATTGAGAGGGGTTGCCAAGCTTCTAAGAAATAAAGATTTTCCGAAATACCAGAAAATATTTTTTCACCAATGTTGATGATACTTGGTGGTAATGATCAGTACACAAATTTCACTTGGCTCACCAAATTTTCATCTTTTAGGTTGAAGTGTTCGTATACAGTAGCAGTTTTTAATTTTAGGTTTCACTCTGTTCTCTCCTATATAGATAGATGAATTTGGAACTATAAATCCAACATGGTTTGTAGTAGCTCTTTGAAAGTTGACAAAATAAAGGAGTTCTCAGTTTTGTCTCTATGGTTTGTTTCCTCTTCAAGTAGCCCTAGCTATAGACTGTGGAAAAGCACTTTCATTGAGATGGGTTTCCAAGCTTCTAAGAAATAAAGAGTTTCCGAAATACCAGCAAATATTTTTTCACCCAATCTTGATGATACTTGGTACTAATGATCGGTACACAAATCCCACTTGACTCACCAAATTTTGTTCTTCTAATTTGAAGCGTTCGTTTACAGTATCAGTTTATATTTTTAGTTTCCCTCTGTTCTCTCCTATATAGATAGATGAATTTGGATCTCTAAATCCAACATGGTTTGTAGTAGCTCTTTGAAACTTGACAAAATAAAGGAGTTCTCAGTTTTGTCTCTTTGATTTTTTGCCGCTTCATGTAGCCTGAAGCAGAGACTGTGAAAAAGCACTTTCATTGAAAGGGGTTGCCAAGCTTCCAAGAAATTACGAGTTTCCGAAATACCAGCAAATATTTTTTCACCCAATGTTGATGATTCGTGGTGGAAATGACAAGTACACAAATTCCACTTGGATCACGAAATTTTGTTCTTTTAGGTTGCAGCGTTCGTTTACAGTAGCAGTTTTTATTCTTAGGTTTCACTCTGTTCTCTCATATATAGATACATGAATTTGGAACTCTAAATCCAACATGGTTTGTAGTAGCTCTATGAAACTTGACCAAAGAAATGAGTTCTCAGTTTTGTCTCTATGGTTTGTTTCCTCTTCAAGTACTCCTAGGCACAGACTGTGGAAAAGCACTTTCACTGAGAGGGGTTGCCAAGCTTCTAAGAAATAACGAGTACCGAAATACCAGCAAATATTTTTTCACCCAATCTTGATGATACTGGGTGGTAATGATCGGAACACAAATCCCACTTGGCTCACCGAATTTTCTTCCTCTGGGTTGAAGCGTTCATTAACAGTAGCAGTTTTTATTTTTAGGTTTCCATCTGTTCTCTCCTATATTGATAGATGAATTTGGAACTCTATATCCAACATGGTTTGTAGTAGCTCTTTGAAGCTTGACAAAATAAAGGAGTTCTCAGTTTTGTCTCTACGATTTGTTTCCGCTTCAGGTAGCCCTAAGCAGAGACTGTGGAAAAGCAATTTCATTGAGACGAGTTGCCAAGCTTCTAAGAAATAACGAGTTTCCGAATTACCAGCAAATATTTTTTCACCCAATCTTGATGATACTTGGTGGTGAAGATCGGTACACAAATCCCACTTGGATCACCAAATTTTGTTCTTCTAGGTTGAAGCGTTCGCCTACAGTAGCAGTTTTTATATGTAGGTTTCACTCTGTTCTCTCCTATATAGATAGATGAATTTGGAACTCTAAATCCAATATGGTTTGTAGTAGCTCTTTGAAACTTGAGAAAATAAAGGAGTTCTTAGTTTTGTCTCTATGATTTGTTTCTGCTTCAAGTAGCCCTAAGCAGAGACTGTGGAAAAGCACTTTCATTGAGAGGGGTTGCCAAGCTTCCAAGAAATTACGAGTTTCCGAAATACCAGCAAATATTTTTTCACACAATCTTGATTATACGTGGTGGTAATGACAAGTCCAAAAATCCCACTTGGCTCACTAAATTTTGTTCTTCTATGTTGAAGCATTCATTTACAGTAGCAGTTTGTATTTTTAGGTTTCATTCTGTTCTCTGCTATATAGATAGATGAATTTGGAAATCTAAATCCAACATGGTTTCTAGTGGCTCTTTGAAACTTGACAAAATAAAGGAGTTCTCAGTTTTGTCTCTATGGTTTGTTTCCTCTTCAAGTAGCCCAAGACACAGACTGTGGAAAGCACTTTCATTGAGAGGGGTTGACAAGCTTCTAAAATAACGAGTTTCCGAAATAGCAGCAAATGTTTTTGCACCCAATGTTGATGATACGTGGTGGTAATGACAAGTACACCAATCCCACTTGGCTCACCAAATTTTGTTCTTCTAGTTTGAAGCGTTCGTCTACAGTAGCAGTTTTTATTTTTAGGTTTCACTCTGTTCTCTGCTACATAGATAGATGAATTTGGAACTCTAAATCCAACATGGTTTGTAGAAGATCTTTGAAACTTGACAAAATAAAGTAGTTCTTAGTTTTGTCTCTATGGTTTGTTTCCTCTTCAAGGAGCCCTAGGCACAGACTGTGGAAAAGCACATTCATTGAGAGGGGTTGCCACGCTTCTAAGAAATAACGAGTTTCCGAAATACCAGTAAATATTTTTTCACCCAATCTTGATTATACTGGGTGGTAATGATCAGTACACAAATCCCATTTGGCTCACCGAATTTTCTTCTTCTAGGTTGAAGCATTCATTAACAGTAGCAGTTTTTATTTTTAGGTTTCCATTTCTTCTCTCCTATATTGATAGATGAATTTGGAACTCTATATCCAACATGGTTTGTAGTAGCTCTTTGAAACTTGACAAAATAAAGGAGTTCTCAGTTTGTCTCTATGGATTGTTTCCTCTTCAAGTATCCCTGGGCACAGACTGTGGAAAAGCACTTTTATTGAGAGGGGTTGCCAAGTTTCTAAGAAATAACGAGTTTCCGAAATACCAGCAAATATTTTTTCACCGAATCTTGTTGATACTTGGTGGTAATGATCAGTACACAAATCCCACTTCGCTCAACAAATTATGTTCTTCTAGGTTGTATCGTTCGTCTACAGCACCAGTTTTTATATGTAGGTTTCACTGTCTTCTCTCTTATATAAATAGATGAATTTGGAACCCTAAATCCAACATCTTTTACAGTAGCTCTTTGAAACTTAACAAAATATAGTAGTTCTCAGTTTTGTCTTTATGGATTGTTTCCACTTCAAGTAGCCTAAGAAGAGACTGTGGAACAGCTCTTTCATTGAAAGGGGTTGCCAAGCTTCCAAGAAATTACTAGTTGCTGAAATATCAGCAAATATATTTTAACCCAATCGTGATGATACGTGGTGGTAATGACAAGTACACAAAGTCCACTTGAATCACCAAATTTGTTCTTCTAGTTTGAAGCATTCGTTTACAGTAGCAGTTTTTATTTTTAGGTTTCACTCTGTTCTCTCCTATATAGATAGATAAATTTGGAACTCTAAATCCAACATGGTTTGTAGTAGCTCTTTGAAACTTGACAAAATAAAGGAATTCTCAGTTTTGTCTCTATGGTTTGTTTCCTCTTCAAGTAGCCCTGGCACAGACTGTGGAAAAGCACGTTCATTGAGAGGGGTTGCGAAGCTTCTAAGAAATAACGAATTTCCGAAATACCAGCAAATATTTTTTCACCCAATCTTGATGATACTTGGTGGTAATGATCAGTACACAAATCCCACTTCGCTCAACATATTATGTTCTTCTAGGTTGTAGCGTTCGTCTACAGCACCAGTTTTTATATGTAGGTTTCACTGTCTTCTCTCTTATATAAATAGATGAATTTGGATCTCTAAATCCAACATGGTTTGTAGTAGCTTTTTGAAACTTGACAAAATAAAGGAGTTCTCAGTTTTGTCTCTATGGTTTGTTTCCTCTTTAAGTAGCCCTAGGAAATGACTGTGGAAAAGCACTTTCATTGAGAGGGTTGCCAAGCTTCCAAGAAACTACGAGTTTCCGAAATACCAGCAAATATTTTTTCATCCAATGTTGATGATACTTGGTGGTAATGATCAGTACACAAATCCCACTTGGCTCACCAAATTTTGTTCTTCTAGGTTGAAGCGTTCGTCTACAGTAGCAGTTTTTATGTTTAGGTTTCACTCTTTTCTCTGCTATATAGATAGATGAATTTGGAACTCTAAATCCAACATGGTTTGTAGTAGCTCTTTGAAACTTGACAAAATAAAGGAGTTCTCAGTTTTGTTTCTATGGTTTTTTCCTCTTCAAGTAGTCCTAGGGGCAGACTGTGGAAAAGCACTTTCATTGAGAGGGGTTGACAAGCTTCTAAGAAATAACGAGTTTCCGAAATACCAGCAAATATTTTTTCACCCAATCTTGATGATACTTGGTGGTAATGATCAGTACACAAATCCCACTTGGCTCACCAAATTTTGTTCTTCTAGATTGAAGCATTCGTTTACAGTAGCAGTTTTTATTTTTAGGTTTCACTCTGTTCTCTCTTATATAGATAGATAAATTTGGAACTCTAAATCCAACATGGTTTGTAGTAGCTCTTTGAAACTTGACAAAATAAAGGAGGTCTCAGTTTTATCTCTATGGATTGTTTCCTCTTTAAGTAGCCCTAGGCACTGACTGTGGAAAAGCACTTTCATTGAGAGGGGTTGCCAAGCTTCCAAGACATTACCAGTTTCAGAAATACAAGCAAATATTTTTTCACCCAATCTTGGTGATACTTACTGGTAATGATCAGTACACAAATCCCACTTGGCTCACCAAATTTTGTTCTTCTAGGTTGAAGCGTTCGTCTACAGTAGCAGTTTTTATGTTTAGGTTTCACTCTGTTCTCTGCTATATAGATAGATGAATTTGGAACTCTAAATCCAACATGGTTTGTAGTGGCTCTTTGAAACTTGACAAAATAAATGAACTCTCAGTTTTGTCTCTATGGTTTGTTTCCTCTTCAATTAGCCCTAGGCACAGACTGTGGAAAAGCACTTTCATTGAGAGGGGTTGCCAAGCTTCTAAGGAATAACTAGTTTCCGAAATACCAGCAAATATTTTTTCACCCAATCTTGATGATATTGGTGGTGATGATCGGTAAACAAATCCCAAGGCTCACCAAATTTTGTTCTTCTATGTTTTAGCGTTCGTCTACAGTAGCAATTTTTATTTTTATGTTTCACCCTGTTATCTCCTACATAGATAGATGAATTTGGAACTCTAAATCAAACATGGTTTGTAGTAGCTCTTTCAAACTTGTCAAAATAAAAGAGTTCTCAGTTTTGTCTCTATGGTTTGTTTCCTCCTACCGTAGCCCTAGGCACACACTGTGGAAAAGCACTTTCATTGAGAGGGGTTGCCAAGCTTCTAAGAAATAACGAGTTTCTGAAATACCAGCAAATATTTTTTCACCCAATCTTGATGATACTTGATGGTGATGAGCGGTCCACAAATCCAACTTGGCTCACCAAATTTTGTTCTTCTAGGTTGAAGCGTTCGTCTACAGTAGCAGATTTTATATTTAGGTTTCACTCTGTTCTCTCCTATATATAGATTAATTTGGAACTCTAAATCCAATATGGATTGCAGTAGCTCTTTGAAACTTGACAAAATAAAGTAGTTCTCAGTTTTGTCTCTATGTTTTGTTTCCTCTTTTAGTAGTCCTAGGCATAGTCTGTGGAAAAGCACCTTCATAGAGAAGGGTTGCCAAGCTTCTGAGAAATAACGAGTTTCCGAAATACCAGCAAATATTTTTTCACCCAATATTGATTATACTTGGTGGTGATGATCGGTACACAAATCCCACTTGGCTGACCAAATTTTGTTCTTCTAGTTTGAAGCGATCGTCTACAGTTCCAGTTTTTATATTTAGGTTTCACTCTGTTCTCTAATAAATAGATAGATGAATTTGGAACTCTAAATCCAAAATGGTTTGTAGTAGCTATTTGAAACTTGACAAAATAAAACAGTTCTCAGTTTTGTCTCTGTGGTTTGTTTCCTCTTCAAGTAGCCCTAGGCACAGACAGTGGAAAAGCACTTTCATTGAGAGGGGTTGCCAAGCTTCTAAGAAATAACGAGTTTCCGAAATACCAGCAAATATTTTTTCACTGAATCTTGATGATACTTGGTGGTAATGATCAGTACACAAATCCCACTTGGCTCACCAAATTTTGTTCTTCTAGGTTGAAGCGTTCGTTTACAGTAGCAGTTTTTATTTTTAGGTTTCACTCTGTACTCTCCTATATAGATAGATGAATTTGGAACTCTAAATCCAATATGGTTTGCAGTAGCTCTTTAAAACTTGACAAAATACAGTAGTTTTCAGTTTTGTCTCTATGTTTTGTTTCCTCTTTTAGTAGTCGTAGGCACAGACTGTGAAAAAGCACTTTCATTGAGAGGGGTTGCCAAGCTTCTAAGAAATAACGAGTTTCTGAAATACCAGCAAATATTTTTTTCACCCAATCTTGATGATACATGGTGGTAATGATCGGTACACAAATCCCACTTGGCTCACCAAATTTTGTTCTTCTAGTTTGAAGCGTTCGTCTACAGTAGAAGTTTCAATATTTAGGTTGCACTCTGTTCTCTGCTATATAGATACATGAATTTGGAACTCTAAATCCAACATGGTTTGTAGAAGATCTTTGAAACTTGACTAAATAAAGGAGTTCTCAGTTTTGTCTCTATGGTTTGTTTCCTCTTCAAGTAGCCCTAGGCACAGACTGTGGAAAAGCACTTTCATTGAGAGGGGTTGCCAAGCTTTTAAGAAATAACGAGTTTCCAAAATATCAGCAAATATTTTTTCTCCCAATCTTGATGATACTTGGTCGTGATGAGTGGTCCACAAATCCAACTTGGCTCACCAAATTTTGTTCTTCTAGGTTGAAGCGTTCTTCTACAGTTCCAGTTTTTATATTTAGGTTTCCCTCTATTCTCTCCTAAATAGATAGATGAATTTGCAACTCTAAATCCAACATGGTTTGTAGTAGCTCTATGAAACTTTACAAAATAAAGGAGTTCTCAGTTTTGTCTCTATGGTTTGTTTCCTCTTCAAGTAGCCCTTGGCACAGACGGTGGAAAAGCACTTTCATTGAGAGGCGTTGCCAAGATTCTAAGAAATAACGAGTTTCTGAAATACCAGCAAATATTTTTTCACCCAATCTTGATGATATTTGGTGGTAATGATCAGTCCACAAATCCCACTTGGCTCACCAAATTTTGTTCTTCTAGGTTGAAGCGTTCGCCTACTGTAGTAGTTTTTTATTTAGGTTTCCCTCTGTTCTCTCCTATATAGATAGATGAATTTGGAATTCTAAATCTAACATGGTTTGCAGTAGCTCTTTGAATCTTGAAAACATAAAGTAGTTCTCAGTTTTGTCTCTATGTTTTGTTTCCTCTTCAAGTAGCCCTAGGCACAGACTGTGGAAAAGCACTTTCATTGAGAGCGGTTGCCAAGCTTCTAAGAAATAACGAGTTTCCGAAATACCAGCAAATATTTTTTCACCCAATATTGATGATACTTGGTGGTGATGATCGGTACACAAATCCCACTTGGCTGAGCAAATTTTGTTCTTCTAGGTTGAAGCGTTCATCTACAGTTCCAGTTTTTATATTTAGGTTTCACTCTGTTCTCTCCTAAATAGATAGATGAATTTGGAACTCTAAATTCAACATGGTTTGTAGTAGCTATTTGAAACTTGACAAAATAAAAGAGTTCTCAGTTTTGTCTCTGTGGTTTGTTTCCTCTTCAAGTAGCCCTAGGCACAGACTGTGGAAAAGCACTTTCATTTAGAGCGGTTGCCAAGCTTATAAGAAATAACGAGTTTCCGAAATACGAGCAAATATTTTTTCACCCAATATTGATGATACTTGGTGGTGATGATCGGTAAACAAATCTTACTTGGCTCACCAAATTTTGTTCTTCTAAGTTGAAGCGTTCGTCTACAGTAGCAGTTTTTATTTTTCAGTTTCACTCTGTTCTCTCCTATATAGATAGATGAATTTGGAACTCTAAATCCAACATGGTTTGTAGTAGCTTTTTGAACCTTGTCAAAATAAAAGAGTTCTCAGTTTTGTCTCTATTGTTTGTTTCCTCTTCAAGTAGCCCTAGGCACAGACTGTGGAAAAGCACTTTCATGGAGAGGGGTTGCCAAGATTCTAAGAAATAACGAGTTTCTGAAATACCAGGATATATTTTTTCACCCAATCTTGACGATAGTTGGTGGTGATGATCTGTCCACAAATAACACTTGGCTCACCAATTTTTGTTTTTCTAGGTTGAAGTGTTCGTCTACAGTAGCAGTTTTTATATTTAGGTTTCACTCTGTTCTCTCCTATATAGATAGATGAATTTGGAACTCTAAATCCAATATGGTTTGCAGTAGCTCTTTGAAACTTGACAAAATAAAGTAGTTCTCAGTTTTGTCTCTACGTTTTGTTTCCTCTTCAAGTAGTCCTAGGCACAGACTTTGGAAAAGCACTTTCATTGAGAGGGGTTGCCAAGCTTCTAAGAAATAATGAGTTTCCGAAATACCAGCAAATATTTTTTCACCGAATCTTGATGATACTTGGTGGTAATGATCAGTACACAAATCCCACTTGGCTTAGCATATTTTGTTCTTCTAGGTTGAAGCGATCGTTTACAGTAGCAGTTTTTATATTTAGGTTTCACTCTGTTCTCTCCTATATAGATAGATGAACTTGGAACTCTAAATGCAATATGGTTTGCAGTAGCTCTTTAAAACTTGACAAAAAGTAGTTCTCAGTTTTCTCTCTATGTTTTGTTTCCTCTTTTAGTAGTCCTAGACACAGACAGTGGAAAAGCACTTTCATTGAGAGGGGTTGCCAAGCTTCTAAGAAAAAACGAGTTTCCGAAAGACCAGCAAATATTTTTTCACCCAATCTTGATGATACATGGTGGGAATGATGGGTACACCAATCCCACTTGGCTCACCAAATTTTGTTCTTCTAGGTTGAAGCGTTCGTCTACAGTAGCAGTTTTTATATTTAGGTTTCACTCTGTTCTCTGCTATATAGATAGATGAATTTGGAACTCTAAATCCAACATGGTTTGTAGTAGCTCTTTGAAACTTGACAAAATAAAGGAGTTCTCAGTTTTGTTTCTATGGTTTTTTTCCTCTTCAAGTAGTCCTAGGCGCAGACTGTGGAAAAGCACTTTCATTGAGAGGGGTTGCCAAGCTTCTAAGAAATAACGAGTTTCCGAAATACCAGCAAATATTTTTTCACCCAATCTTGATGATACTTGGTGGTAATGATCAGTACACAAATCCCACTTGGCTCACCAAATTTTGTTCTTCTAGATTGAAGAATTCGTTTACAGTAGCAGTTTTTATTTTTAGGTTTCACTCTGTTCTCTCCTATATAGATAGATAAATTTGGAACTCTAAATCCAACATGGTTTGTAGTAGCTCTTTGAAACTTGACAAAATAAAGGAGGTCTCAGTTTTATCTGTATGGATTGTTTCCTCTTTAAGTAGCCCTAGGCACTGACTGTGGAAAAGCACTTTCATTGAGAGGGGTTGCCAAGCTTCCAAGACATTACGAGTTACCGAAACACCAGCAAATATTTTTTCACCCAATCTTGGTGATACTTGGTGGTAATGATCAGTACAGAAATCCCACTTGGCTCACCAAATTTTGTTCTTCTAGGTTGAAGCGTTCGTCTACAGTAGCAGTTTTTATGTTTAGGTTTCACTCTGTTCTCTGCTATATAGATAGATGAATTTGGAACTCTAAATCCAACATGGTTTGTAGTAGCTATTTGAAATTGTCAAAATAAAAGAGTTCTCAGTTTTGTCTTTGTGGTTTGTTTCCTCTTCAAGTAGCCCTAGGCACAGACTGTAGAAAAGCACTTTCATTGAGAGCGGTTGCCAAGATTCTAAGAAATAACCAGTTTCCGAAATACCAGCAAATATTTTTTTACCCAATCTTGATGATATTTGGTGGTGATGATCAGTAAACCAATCCCACTTGGCTCACCAAAT
Source organism: Callospermophilus lateralis (assembly GCF_048772815.1). Taxonomy (NCBI): domain Eukaryota; kingdom Metazoa; phylum Chordata; class Mammalia; order Rodentia; family Sciuridae; genus Callospermophilus; species Callospermophilus lateralis. The sequence continues at coordinate 25,624 of NW_027515825.1, forward strand.
TTTGTTCTTCTAGGTTGAAGCGTTCGTCTACTGTAGCAGTTTTTATATTTAGGTTTTCCTCTGTTCTCTCCTTTAGAGATAGGTGAATTTAGAACTCTAAATCCAACATGGTTTGCAGTAGCTCTTTGAAACTTGACAGAATAAAGTAGTTCTCAGTTTTGTCTCTATGTTTTGTGTCCACATCAAGTAGTCCTAGGCACAGACTGTGGAAAAGCACTTTCATTGAGAGGGGTTGCCAAGCTTCTAAGAAATGACGAGTTTCCGAAATACCAGCAAGTATTTTTTCACCCAACCTTGATGATACTTGGTTGTAATGATCAGGACACAAATCCCACTTGGCTCACCAAATTTTGTCCTTCTAGTTTGATGCATTCGTTTACAGTAGCAGTTTTTATTTTTAGGTTTCACTCTGTTCTCTCTTATATAGATAGATAAATTTGGAACTCTAAATCCAACATGTTTTGAAGTAGCTCTTTGAAACTTGACAAAATAAAGGAAGTCTCAGTTTTTTCTCTATGGATTGTATCCTCTTTACGTAGCCCTAGGCACTGACTGTGGAAAACCACTTTCATTGAGAAGGGTTGCCAACCTTCCAAGAAATTACGAGTTTCCGAAATACCAGCAAATATTTTTTCACCCAATCTTGATGATACTTTGTCGTAATGATCAGTACACAATGCCACCTGGTTCACCAAATTTTGTTCTTCTAGGTTGAAGCGTTCGTCTACAGTAGCAGTTTTTATTTTTAGGTTTCACTCTATTCTCTGCTATGTAGATAGATGAATTTGGAACTCTAAATCCAACGTGGTTTGTAGTGGCTCTTTGAAACTTGACAAAATAAAAGAGTTCTCAGTTTTGTCTCTGTGGTTTGTTTCCTCTTCAAGTAGGCCTAGGCACAGACTGTGGAAAAGCACTTTCATTGAGAGGGGTTGCCAATCTTCTAAGAAATAACGAGTTTCCGAAATACCAGCAAATATTTTTTAATCCAATTTTCATGATACTTGGTGGTGATGATCAGTACACAAATCCCACTTGGCTCACCAAATTTTGTTCTTCTAGGTTGAAGCGTTCATTTACAGTAGCAGTTTTTATTTTTAGGTTTCACTCTGTACTCTCCTTTTTAGATTGATGAATTTGGAACTCTAAATCCAATATGGTTTGCAGTAGCTCTTTAAAACTTGACAAAATAAAGTAGTTCTCAGTTTTGTCTCTATGTTTTGTTTCCTCTTTTAGTAGTCCTAGGCACAGACTGTGGAAAAGCACTTTCATTGAGAGGGGTTGCCAAGCTTCTAAGAAAAAACGAGTTTCCGAAATACCAGCAAATATTTTTTCACCCAATCTTGATGACACATGGTGGTAATGATTGGTACACAAATCCCACTTGGCTCACCAAATTTTGTTCTTCTAGGTTGAAGCTTTCGTCTACAATAGCAGTTTTTATGTTTAGGTTTCACTCTGTTCTCTGCTATATAGATAGATGAATTTGGAACTCTAAATCCAACATGGTTTGTAGTGGCTCTTAGAAACTTGACACAATAAAGGAACTCTCAGTTTTGTCTCTATTGTTTGTTTCATCTTCAAGTAGCCCTAGGCACAGACTGTGGAAAAGCACTTTGATTGAGAGGGGTTACCAAGATTCTAAGAAATAACGAGTTTCTGAAATACCAGCAAATATTTTTTCACCCAATCTTGATGATACTTGGTGGTGATGATCTGTCCACAAATAACACTTGGCTCACCAATTTTTGTTTTTCTAGGTTGAAGCGTTTGTCTACAGTAGCAGTTTTTATACTTAGGTTTCACTCTGTTCTCTCCTATATAGATAGATGAATTTGGAACTCTAAATCCAATATGGTTTGCAGTAGCTCTTTGAAACTTGACAAAATAAAGTAGTTCTCAGTTTTTTCTCTATGTTTTGTTTCCTCTTCAAGTAGTCCTAGGCACAGACTGTGGAAAAGCACTTTCATTGAGAGGGGTTGCCAAGCTTCTAAGAAAAAACGAGTTTCCGAAATACCAGCAAATATTTTTTCACCGAATCTTGATGATACTTGGTGGTAATGATCAGTACACAAATCCAACTTGGCTTACCAAATTTTGTTCTTATAGGTTGAAGCGTTCGTTTACAGTACCAGTTTGTATTTTTAGGTTTCACTCTATTCTCTCCTATATAGATAGATGAATTTGGAACTCTAAATCCAACATGGTTTGTAGTAGCTCTTTGAAACTTTGCAAAATAAAGGAGTTCTCAGTTTTGTCTATATGGATTTTTTCCTCTTCAAGTAGCCCTAGGCACTGACTGTGGAAAATCACTTTCATTGAGAGGGGTTGCCAAGCTTCTAAGAAATAACGAGTTTCCGAAATACCACCAAATATTTTTTCACCAAATCTTGATGATACTTGGTGGTGATGATCGGTACACAAATCCCACTTGGCTCACAAAATTTTGTTCTTCTAGGTTGAAGCATTCGTCTACAGTAGCAGTTTTTAGATTTAGGTTTCAATCTGTTCTCTCCTAAATAGATAGATGAATTTCTAACTCGAAATCCAACATGGTTTTTAGTAGCTATTTGAAATTGACAAGATAAAAGAGTTCTCAGTTTTGTCTCTGTGGTTTGTTTCCTCTTCAAGTAGCCCTAGGCACAGACTGTAGAAAAGCACTTTCATTGAGAGCGGTTGCCAGGATTCTAAAAAATAACCAGTTTCTGAAATACCAGCAAATATTTTTTCACCCAATCTTGATGATATTTGGTGGTGATGATCAGTAAACCAATCCCACTTGGCTCACCAAATTTTGTTCTTCTAGGTTGAAGCGTTCGTCTACTGTAGCAGTTTTTATGTTTAGGTTTTCCTCTGTTCTCTCCTTTATAGATAGATGAATTTGGAACTCTAAATCCAACATGGTTTGCAGTAGCTCTTTGAAACTTGACAAAATAAAGTAGTTCTCAGTTTTGTCTCTATGTTTTGTTTCCACTTCAAGTAGTCCTAGGCACAGACTGTGGAAAAGCAGTTTCATTGAGAGGGGTTGCCAAGCTTCTAAGAAATAACGAGTTTCCGAAATACCAGAAAGTAATTTTTCACCCAACCTTGATGATACTTGGTTGTAATGATCAGGACACAAATCCCACTTCGCTCACCAAATTTTGTCCTTCTAGTTTGATGCATTCATTTACAGTAGCAGTTTTTATTTTTAGGTTTCACTCTGTTCTCTCTTATATAGATAGATAAATTTGGAACACTAAATCCAACATGTTTTGTAGTAGCTCTTTGAAACTTGACAAAATAAAGGAAGTCTCAGTTTTGTCTCTATGGGTTGTTTCCTCTTTAAGTAGCCCTAGGCACTGACTGTGGAAAACCACTTTCATTGAGAGGGGTTGCCAACCTTCCAAGAAATTACGAGTTTCCGAAATACCAGCAAATATTTTTTCACCCAATCTTGATGATACTTTGTCGTAATGATCAGTACACAATGCCACCTGGTTCACCAAATTTTGTTCTTCTAGGTTGAAGCGTTTGTCTACAGTAGCAGTTTTTAATTTTAGGTTTCACTCTATTCTCTGCTATATAGATAGATGAATTTGGAACTCTAAATCTAACATGGTTTTTAGTGGCTCTTTGAAACTTGACAAAATAAAGGAGTTCTCAGTTTTGTCTCTATGGTTTGTTTCCTCTTCAAGAAGCCCTAGGCACATACTGTGGAATAGCACTTTCATTGAGAGGGGTTGCCAAGCTTCTAAGAAATAGCGAGTTTCTGAAATACCAGCAAATATTTTTTCACCCAATCTTGATGATACTTGATGGTGATGAGCGGTCCACAAATCCATCTTGGCTCACCAAGTTTTGTTCTTCTAGGTTGAAGCGTTCGTCTACAGTAGCAGATTTTATATTTAGGTTTCACTCTGTTCTCTTCTATATAGATAGATTAATTTGGAACTCTAAATCCAATATGGATTGCTGTAGCTCTTTGAAACTTGACAAAATAAAGTAGTTCTCAGTTTTGTCTTTATGTTTTGTTTCCTCTTTTAGTAGTCCTAGGCATAGCCTGTGGAAAAGCACCTTCATAGAGAAGGGTTGCCAAGTTTCTAAGAAATAACGAGTTTCCAAAATACCAGCAAATATTTTTTCACCCAATATTGATGATACTTGGTGGTGATGATCGGTAAACAATCCCACTTTGCTCACCAAATTTTGTTCTTCTAGGTTGAAGCGTTCGTCTACAGTAGCAGTTTTTATTTTTAGGTTTCACTCTGTTCTCTCCTATATAGATAGATGAATTTGGAACTCTAAATTCAACATGGTTTGTAGTAGCTTTTTGAACCTTGTCAAAATAAAAGAGTTCTCATTTTTGTCTCTATTGTTTGTTTCCTCTTCAAGTAGCCCTAGGCACAGACTGTGGAAAAGCACTTTCATGGAGAGGGGTTGCCAAGATTCTAAGAAATAACGAGTTTCTGAAATACCAGCAAATATTTTTTCACCCAATCTTGACGATAGTTGGTGGTGATGATCTGTCCACAAATAACACTTGGCTCACCAATTTTTGTTTTTCTAGGTTGAAGTGTTCGTCTACAGTAGCAGTTTTTATATTTAGGTTTCACTCTGTTCTCTCCTATATAGATAGATGAATTTGGAACTCTAAATCCAATATGGTTTGCAGTAGCTCTTTGAAACTTGACAAAATAAAGTAGTTCTCAGTTTTGTCTCTATGTTTTGTTTCCTCTTCAAGTAGTCCTAGGCACAGACTTTGGAAAAGCACTTTCATTGAGAGGGGTTGCCAAGCTTCTAAGAAATAACGAGTTTCCGAAATACCAGCAAATATTTTTTCACCGAATCTTGATGATACTTGGTGGTAATGATCAGTACACAAATCCCACTTGGCTTAGCAAATTTTGTTCTTCTAGGTTGAAGCGTTCGTTTACAGTAGCAGTTTTTATTTTTAGGTTTCACTCTGTTCTCTCCTATATAGATAGATGAATTTGGACCTCTAAATCCAAAATGGTTTGTAGTAGCTCTTTGAAACTTGGCAAAATAAAGGAGTTCTCAGTTTTTTCTATATGGATTGATTCCTCTTCAAGTAGCCCTAGGCACTGACTTGGAAAATCACTTTCATTGAGAGGGGTTCCCAAGCTTCTAAGAAATAACGAGTTTCCTAAATACCAGCAAATATTTTTTCACCGAATCTTGATGATACTTGGTGGTGATGATCGGTACACAAATCCCACTTGGCTCACCAAATTTTGTTCTTCTAGGTTGAAGCAGTCGTCTACAGTAGCAGTTTTTATATTTAGGTTTCATTCTGTTCTCTCCTAAATAGATACATGTTTTGGAACTCTAAATCCAACATGGTTTGTAGTAGCTATTTGAAATTAACAAAATAAAAGAGTTCTCAGTTTTGTCTCTGTGGTTTGTTTCCTCTTCAAGTAGCCCTAGGCACAGACTGTGGAAAAGCACTTTCATTGAGAGGGGTTGCCAAGCTTCTAAGAAATAACGAGTTTCCGAAATACCAGCAAATATTTTTTAATCCAATTTTCATGATACTTGGTGGTGATGATCAGTACACAAATCCCACTTGGCTCACCAAATTTTGTTCTTCTAGGTTGAAGCGTTCATTTACAGTAGCAGTTTTTATTTTTAGGTTTCACTCTGTACTCTCCTTTATAGATTGATGAATTTGGAACTCTAAATCCAATATGGCTTGCAGTAGCTCTTTAAAACTTGACAAAATAAAGTAGTTCTCAGTTTTGTCTCTATGTTTTGTTTCCTCTTTTAGTAGTCCTAGGCACAGACTGTGGAAAAGCACTTTCATTGAGAGGGGTTGCCAAGCTTCTAAGAAATAACGAGTTTCCGAATACCAGCAAATATTTTTTAATCCAATTTTCATGATACTTGGTGGTGATGATCAGTTCACAAATCCCACTTGGCTCACCAAATTTTGTTCTTCTAGGTTGAAGCGTTCGTCTACAGTAGAAGTTTCAATATTTAGGTTGCACTCTGTTCTCTGCTATATAGATAGATGAATTTGGAACTCTAAATCCAACATGGTTTGTAGAAGATCTTTGAAACTTGACAGAATAAAGGAGTTCTCAGTTTTGTCTCTATGGTTTGTTTCCTCTTCAAGTAGCCCTAGGCACAGACTGTGGAAAAGCACATTCATTGAGAGGGGTTGCCAAGCTTCTAAGCAATAACGAGTTTCCGAAATACCAGCAAATATTTTTTCACCCAATCTTTATGATACTTGGTGGTGATGATCATTACACAAATCCCACTTGCCTCACCAAATTTTGTTCTTCTAGGTTGAAGCATTCGTCTAAAGTAGCAGTTTTTATATTTAGGTTTCACTCTGTCTCTCTTATATAGATAGATGAATTTGGAATTGTAAATCCAACATGGTTTGTAGTAGCTCTTTGAAACTTGGCAAAGTAAAGGAGTTCTCAGTTTTGTCTCTATGATTTGTTTCTGCTTCATGTAGCCCTAAGTAGAGAGTGTGGAAAAGCACTTTCATTGAAAGGGGTTGCCAAGCTTCCAAGAAACTACGAGTTTTCGAAATACCAGCAAATATTATTTATACCCAATGTTGAAGATACGTGGTGGTAATGATCAGTACACAAATCCCTCTTGGCTCACCAAATTTAATTCTTCGAGGTTGAAGCATTTGTTTACAGTAGCAGTTTTTATTTTTAGGTTTCACTATGTTCTCTCCTATATAGATAGATGAATTTGGAACTCTAAATCCAACATGGTTTGTAGTAGCTCTTTGAAACTTGACAAAATAAAGGAGTTCTCAGTTTTGTCTCTATGGTTTGTTTCCTCTTCAAGTAGCCCTGGCACAGACTGTGGAAAAGCACTTTCATAGAGAGGGGTTGCCAAGCTTCTAAGAAATAACGAGTTTCTGAAATACCAGCAAATATTTTTTTCACCCAATCTTGATGATACTTGGTGGTGAAGATCGGTACACAAATCCCACTTGGCTCACCAAATTTTGTTCTTCTAGGTTGAAGCGTTCGTCTACAGTAGCAGTTTTCATATTTAGGTTTCATTCTGTTCTCTGCTATATAGATAGATGAATTTGGAACTCTAAATCCAACATGGTTTGTACTAGCTCTTTGAAACTTGACAAAATAAAGGAGTTCTCAGTTTTGTATCTACGGTTTGTTTCCTCTTCAAGTAGCCCTAGGCACAGACTGTGGAAAAGCACTTTCATTGAGAGGGGTTGCCATGCTTCTAAGAAATAACAATTTCCGAAATACCAGCAAATATTTTTTACCCAATCTTGATGATACTTGGTGGTGAAGATCGGTACACAAATCCCACTTGGCTCACCAAATTTTGTTCTTCTAGGTTGAAGCGTTCTTCTACAGTAGCAGTTTTTATATTTAGGTTTCACTCTGTTCTCTCCTATATAGATAGATGAATTTGGAACTCTAAATCCAATATGGTTTGTAGTAGCTCTTTGAACCTTGACAAAATAAACGAGTTCTCAGTTTTGTCTCTATGATTTGTTTCCGCTTCAAGTACCCCTAAGCAGAGACTGTGGAAAAGCACTTTCATTGAGAGGGGTTGCCAAGCTTTCAAGATATTACGAGTTTCTGAAATACCAGCAAATATTTTTTCACCCAATCTTGATGATACGTCGTGGTATTGACAAGTCCACAAATCCCAATTGGCTCACCAAATTTTGTTCTTCTAGGTTGAAGCGTTCGTTTTCAGTAGCAGTTTTTATTTTTAGGTTTCACTCTGTTCTCTCCTATATAGATAGATGAATTTGGAACTCTAAACCCCATATCGTTTGTAGTAGCTTTTTGAAACGTGACAAAAAAAAGGAGTTCTCAGTTTTGTCTCTATGATTTGTTTCCGCTTCAAGTAGCCCTAAGCAGAGACTGTGGAAAAGCACTTTCATTGAGAGGGGTTACCAAGCTTCCAAGAAATTACGAGTTTTCGAAATTCCAACAAATATTTTTTCACGCAATCTTGATGATACGTGGTGGTATTGACAAGTCCACAAATCCCACTTGGCTCAGCAAATTTTGTTCTTCTAGTTTGAAGCGTTCGTTTTCAGTAGCAGTTTTTATTTTTAGGTTTCACTCTGTTCTCTCCTTTATAGATAGATGAATTTGGAACTCTAAATCCAACATGGTTTGTAGTAGCTCTTTGAAACTTGACAAAATAAAAAAGTTCTCAGTTTTGTCTCTATGGTTTGTTTCCTTTTAAAGTACCCCTAGGAACAGACTGTGGAAAAGCACTTTCATTGAGTGGGGTTGCCAAGCTTCTAAGAAATAAAGATTTTCCGAAATACCAGCATATTTTTTCACCCAATCTTGATGATACTTGGTGGTGATGATTAGTACACAAATCCCACTTGGCTCAACAAATTTAGTTCTTCTAGGTTCAAGCGTTCGTCTACAGTAGCAATTTTTATATTTAGGTTTCACTCTGTTCTCTCCTATATAGATAGATGAATTTGGAACTCTAAGTCCAACATGGTTTGTAGTAGCTCTTTGAAACTTGACAAAATAAAGAAGTTCTCAGTTTTGTCTCTATGATTTGTTTCCGCTTCAAGTAGCCCTAAGCAGTGACTGTGGAAAAGCACTTTTTTTGAGAGGGGTTGCCAAGGTTCCAACAAATTACGAGTTTCCGAAATACCAGCAAATGTTTTTTCACCCAATCTTGATGATACTTGGTGGTAATGATCAGTTCACAAATCCCACTTGGATCACAAAATTTTGTTCTTCTTGGTTGAAGCGTTCATCTACAGTAGCAGTTTTTATGTTTAGGTTTCACTCTGTTCTCTGCTATATAGATAGATGAATTTGGAACTCTAAATCCAACATGGTTTGTAGTGGCTCTTTGAAACTTGACAAAATAAAGGAGTTCTCTGTTTTGTCTCTATGGTTTGTTTCCTCTTAAAGTAGCCCTAGGCACAGACGGTGGATACGCACTTTCATTGAGACGGGTTGCCAAGCTTCCAAGAAATTACGAGTTTCCGAAATACCAGCAAATATTTTTTCACCCAATCTTGATGATACTTGGTGGTAATGATAAGTACACAAATCCCACTTGGCTCACCAAATTTTGTTCTTCTAGGTTGAAGCGTTCGTCTACAGTAGCAGTTTTTATATTTAGGTTTCACTCTGTTCTCTCCTATACGGATAGATGAATTTGGAAATCTAAATTCAATATGGTTTGTAGTAGCTCTTTGAAACTTGATAAAATAAAGGTGTTCTCAGTTTTGTCTCTATGGTTTGTTTCCTCTTCAAGTAGCCCTATGCACAGACTGTGGAAAAGCACTTTCATTGAGAGGGGTTGCCAAGCTTCTAAGAAATAAGGATTTTCCGAAATACCAGCATATTTTTTCACCCAATCTTGATGATACTTGGTGGTGATGATTAGTACACAAATCCCACTTGGCTCACCAAATTTTGTTCTTCTAGGTTGAAGCGTTCGTCTAGAGTAGCAATTTTTATATTTAGGTTTCACTCTGTTCTCTCCTATATGGATAGATGAATTTGGAACTCTAAATCCAACATGGTTTGTAGTAGCTCTTTAAACTTGACAAAATAATGGAGTTCTCAGTTTTGTCTCTATGATTTGTTTCCGCTTCAAGTAGCCCTAAGCAGTGACTGTGATAAAGCACTTTCCTTGAGAGGGGTTGCCAAGGTTCCAACAAATTACGAGTTTCCGAAATATCAGCAAATATTTTTTCACCCAATCTTGATGACACTTGGTAGTAATGATCAGTTCACAAATCCCAATTGGGTCACCAAATTTTGTTCTTCTTGGTTGAGGCGTTCGTCGACAGTAGCAGTTTTTATGTTTAGGTTTCACTCTGTTCTCTGCTATACAGATAGATGAATTTGGAACTCTAAATCCAACATGGTTTGTAGTGGCTCTTTGAAACTTGACAAAATAAAGGAGTTCTCTGTTTTGTCTCTATGGTTTGTTTCCTCTTCAAGTAGCCCTAGGCACAGACGGTGGATACGCATTTTCATTGAGAGGGGTTGCCAAGCTTCCAAGAAATTACGAGTTTCCGAAATACCAGCAAATATTTTTTCACCCAATCTTGATGATACTTGGTGTTTACGATTGGTACACAAATCCCACTTGACTCACCAAATTTTGTTCTTCTATGTTGAAGCGTTCGTTTTCAGTAGCAGTTTTTATTTTTAGGTTTCACTCTGTTCTCTCCTTTATAGATAGATGAATTTGGAACTCTAAATCCAACATGGTTTGTAGTAGCTCTTTGAAACTTGACAAAATAAAAAAGTTCTCAGTTTTGTCTCTATGGTTTGTTTCCTTTTAAAGTACCCCTAGGAACCGACTGTGGAAAAGCACTTTCATTGAGTGGGGTTGCCAAGCTTCTAAGAAATAACGAGTTTCCGAATTTCCAGCAAATATTTTTTCACGCAATCTTGATGACTCTTCGTGGTAATGATCAGTACACAAATCCCACTTGGCTCACCAAATTTTGTTCTTCTAGTTTGAAGCGTTCGTCTACAGTAGCAGTTTTTATATTTAGGTTTCACTCTGTTCTCTCCTATACGGATAGATGAATTTGGAACTCTAAATTCAATATGGTTTGTAGTAGCTCTTTGAAACTTGATAAAATAAAGGAGTCCTCAGTTTTGCCTCTATGGTTTGTTTCCTCTTCAAGTAGCCCTAGGCACAGACTGTGGAAAAGCACTTTCATTGAGAGGGGTTGCCAAGCTTCTAAGAAATAAAGATTTTCCGAAATACCAGCATATTTTTTCACCCAATCTTGATGATACTTGGTGGTGATGATTAGTACACAAATCCCACTTGGCTCAACAAATTTTGTTCTTCTAGGTTCAAGCGTTCGTCTACAGTAGCAATTTTTATATTTAGATTTCACTCTGTTCTCTCCTATATAGATAGATGAATTTGGAACTCTAAGTCCAACATGGTTTGTAGTAGCTCTTTGAAACTTGACAAAATAAAGGAGTTCTCAGTTTTGTCTCTATGATTTGTTTCCGCTTCAAGTAGCCCTAAGCAGTGACTGTGGAAAAGCACTTTCCTTGAGAGCGGTTGCCAAGGTTCCGACAAATTACGAGTTTCCGAAATACCAGCAAATATTTTTTCACCCAATCTTGATGATACTTGGTGGGAATGATCAGTTCACAAATCCCACTTGGATCACCAAATTTTGTTCTTCTTGGTTGAAGCGTTCGTCTACAGTAGCAGTTTTTATGTTTAGGTTTCACTCTGTTCTCTGCTATACAGATAGATGAATTTGGAACTCTAAATCCAACATGGTTTGTAGTGGCTCTTTGAAACTTGACAAAATAAAGGAGTTCTCTGTTTTGTCTCTTTGGTTTGTTTCCTCTTCAAGTAACCCTAGGCACAGACGGTGGATACGCATTTTCATTGAGAGGGGTTGCCAAGCTTCCAAGAAATAACGAGTTTCCGAAATACCAACAAATATTTTTGCACCCAATCTTGATGATACTTGGTGTTTACGATCGGTACACAAATCCCACTTGACTCACCAAATTTTGTTCTTCTATGTTGAAGCGTTCGTTTTCAGTAGCAGTTTTTATTTTTAGGTTTCACTCTGTTCTCTCCTTTATAGATAGGTGAATTTGGAACTCTAAATCCAACATGGTTTGTAGTAGCTCTTTGAAACTTGACAAAATAGAGGAGTTCTCAGTTTTGTCTCGATGGTTTGTTTCCTTTTAAAGTACCCCTAGGAACAGACTGTGGAAAAGCACTTTCATTGAGTGGGGTTGCCAAGCTTCCAAGATTACGAGTTTCCGAAATACCAGCAAATATTTTTTCACCCAATCGTGATGATACTTGGTGGTAATGATCAGTACGCAAATCCCAATTGGCTCACCAAATTGTGTTCTTCTAGGTTGAAGCGTTCGTCTACAGTAGCAGTTTGTATATATACGTTACACTCTGTTCTTTCTTATGTAGATAGATGAATTTGTAACTCTAAATCTAACATGGTATGTAGTAGCTCTTTGAAACTTGGCAAAATAAAGTACTTCTCAGTTTTGTCTCTATGGTTTGTTTTCTCTTCAAGTAGCCCTAGGCACAGACTGTGGAAAAGCATTTTCATTGAAAGGGGTTGCCAAGCTTCCAAGAAATAAGGAGTTTCCGAAATACCTGCAAATATTTTTACACCCAATCTTGATACTTGGTGGTAATGATCATTTCACAAATCCCACTTGGATCACCAAATTTTGTTCTTCTTGGTTGAAGCGTTTGTCTACAGTAGCAGTTTTTATATTTAGGTTTCACTCTGTTCTCTCGTATATAGATAGATGAATTTGGAACTCTGAATCCAATATGGTTTGTAGTAGCTCTTTGAACCTTGACAAAATAAAGGAGTTCTCAGTTTTGTCTCTATGATTTGTTTCCGCTTCAAATAGCCCTAAGCAGAGACTGTGGAAAAGAACTTTCATTGAGAGGGGTTGCCAAGCTTCTAAGAAATAACGAGTTTCCGAATTACCAGCAAATATTTATTCACCCAATCTTGATGATACTTGGTGGTGAAGATTGGTACACAAATCCCACTTGGCTCACCAAATTTTGTTCTTCTAGGTTGAAGCGTTTGTTTGCAGTAGCACTTTTTATATTTAGGTTTCACTCTGTTCTCTCCTATATAGATAGATGAATTTGGAACTCTGAATCCAATATGGTTTGTAGTAGCTATTTGAAACTTGACAAAACAAAGGAGTTCTCAGTTTTGTCTCTAAGATTTGTTTCCGCTTAAATTAGCCCTAAGCAGAGACTGTGGAAAAGCACTTTCATTGAGAGGGTTGCCAAGCCTCCAAGAAATTACGAGTTTCCAAAATACCAGCAAATACTTTTTCACCCAATCTGATGACACGTGGTGGTAAAGAAAAGTCCACAAATCCCACTTGGTTCACCAAATTTTGTTCTTCTGGGTTGAAGCGTTCGTTTACAGTAGCTGTTTTAATGTTTAGGTTTCACTCTGTTCTCTCCTATATAGATAGATGAATTTCTAACTCTAAATCCAACATGGTTTGTATTAGCTATTTGAAACTTGACAAAATAAAGGAGTTCTCAGTTTTGTCTCTATGGTTTGTTTCCTCTTCAAGTACCGCTAGGAACAGACTATGGAAAAGCACTTTCATTGAGAGGGGTTGCCAAGCTTCTAAGACATAACGAGTTTCCGAAATACCAGCAAATATTTTTTCAAGCAATCTTGATGACACTTGGTGGTAATGATCAGTCCACAAATCCCACTTGGCTCACCAAATTTTGTTCTTCTAGGTTGAAGCGTTCGTCTACAGTAGCAGTTTATATATTTAGGTTTCACTATATTCTCTCATATATGGATAGATGAATTTGGAACTCTAAATCCAATATGGTTTATAGTAGCTCTTTGAAACTAGACAAAGTAAAGGAGTTCTCAGTTTTGTCTCTATGATTTGTTTCCGCTTCATGTAGCCCTAAGCAGAGACTGTGGAAAAGCACTTTCATGGAAAGGTGTTGCCAAGCTTCCAAGAATTTACGAGTTTCGGAAACACCAGCAAATATTTTGTCATCCAATGTTGATGATACGTGGTGGTAATGATCGGTATCCAAATCCCACTTGGCTCACCAAATTTTCTTCTTCTAGGTTGAAGCATTCGTCTACAGTAGCAGTTTTTATAATTAGGTTTCACTCTGTTCTCTGCTATATGGATAGATGAATTTGGAACTCTTAATTCAACATGGTTTGTAGTAGCTCTTTGAAACTTGACAAAATAAAGGAGTTCTCAGTTTTATCTCTATGGTTTGTTTCCTCTTCAAGTAGCCCTAGGCACAGACTGTGGAAAAGCAATTTCATTGAGAGGGGTTGCCAAGCTTCTGAGAAATAACGAGTTTCCGAAATACCAGCAAATATTTTTTCAGCCAATCTTGATGATAATACGTGGTGATGATCAGTCCACAAATCCCACTTGGCTCACCAAATTTTGTTCTTCTAGGTTGAAGCGTTCGTCTACAGTAGCAATTTTTATATTTAGGTTTCACTCTGTTCTCTCCTATATAGATAGATGATTTTGGAACTCTAAATCCAACATGGTTTGTAGTAGCTCTTTGAAACTTGACAAAATAAAGGAGTTCTCTGTTTTGTCTCTATGGTTTGTTTCCTCTTCAAGTAGCCCTAGGCACAGACGGTGGATACGCATTTTCATTGAGAGGGGTTGCCAAGCTTCCAAGAAATTACGAGTTTCCGAAATACCAGCAAATATTTTTTCACCCAATCTTGATGATACTTGGTGTTTACGATCAGTACACAAATCCCACTTGACTCACCAAATTTTGTTCTTCTATGTTGAAGCGTTCGTTTTCAGTAGCAGTTTTTATTTTTAGGTTTCACTCTGTTCTCTCCTTTATAGATAGATGAATTTGGAACTCTAAATCCAACATGGTTTGTAGTAGCTCTTTGAAACTTAACAAAATAAAGGAGTTCTCAGTTTTGTCTCTATGGTTTGTTTCTTTTTAAAGTACCCCTAGGAACAGACTGTGGAAAACCACTTTCATTGAGTGGGGTTGCCAAGCTTCTAAGAAATAACGAGTTTCCGAAATTCCAGCAAATATTTTTTCACGCAATCTTGATGACTCTTGGTGGTAATGATCAGTACACAAATCCCACTTGGCTCACCAAATTTTGTTCTTCTAGGTTGAAGCGTTCGTCTACAGTAGCAGTTTTTATATTTATGTTTCACTCTGTTCTCTCCTATACGGATAGATGAATTTGGAACTCTAAATTCAATATGGTTTGTAGTAGCTCTTTGAAACTTGATAAAATAAAGGAGTTCTCAGTTTTGTCTCTATGGTTTGTTTCCTCTTCAAGTAGCCCTAGGCACAGACTGTGGAAAAGCACTTTCATTGAGAAAGGTTGCCAAGCTTCTAAGAAATAAAGATTTTCCGAAATACCAGCATATTTTTTCACCCAATCTTGATGATACTTGGTGGTGATGATTAGTACACAAATCCCACTTGGCTCAACAAATTTTGTTCTTCTAGGTTGAAGCGTTCGTCTACAGTAGCAATTTTTATATTTAGGTTTCACTCTGTTCTCTCCTATATGGATAGATGAATTTGGAACGCTAAATCCAACATGGTTTGTAGTATCTCTTTAAACTTGACAAAATAATGGAGTTCTCAGTTTGGTCTCTATGGTTTGTTTCCTCTTCAAGTACCGCTAGGAACAGACTGTGGAAAAGCACTTTCATTGAGAGGGGTTGCCAAGATTCTAAGAAATAACGAGTTTCCCAAATACCAGCAAATATTTTTTCAAGCAATCTTGATGACACTTGGTGGTAATGATCATTTCACAAATGCCACTTGGATCACCAAATTTTGTTCTTCTTGGTTGAAGCGTTCGTCTACAGTAGCAGTTTTTATGTTTAGGTTTCACTCTATTCTCTGCTATATAGATAGATGAATTTGGAACTCTAAATCCAACATGGTTTGTAGTGGCTCTTTGAAACTTGACAAAATAAAGGAGTTCTCTGTTTTGTCTCTATTGTTTGTTTCCTCTTCAAGTAGCCCTAGGCACAGATGGTGGATACGCACTTTAATTGAGAGGGGTTGCCAAGCTTCCAAAAAATTACGAGTATCCGAAATACCAGCAAATAATTTTTCACCCAATCTTGATGATACTTGGTGTTTACGATCGGTACACTAATCCCACTTCACTCACCAAATTTTGTTCTTCTATGTTGAAGCGTTCGTTTTCAGTAGCATTTTTATTTTTAGATTTCACTCTGTTCTCTCCTATATAGATAGATGAATTTGGAACTCTAAATCCAACATGGTTTGTAGTAGCTCTTTGAACCTTGACAAAATAAAGGAGTTCTCAGTTTTGTCTCTATGATTTGTTTCCGCTTCAAGTAGCCCTAAGCAGATACTGTGGAAAAGCACTTTCATTGAGAGGGGTTGCCAAGCTTCTAAAAAATAACGAGTTTCCCAAATACCAGCAAATATTTTTTCAAGCAATCTTGATGAAACTTGGTGGTAATTATCAGTACACAAATCCAACTTGGCTAACCAAATTTTGTTCTTCTAGGGTGAAGCGTTCGTCTACAGTACCAGTTTTTATATTTAGGTTTCACTCTGTTCTCTCCTATATGGATAGATTAATTTGGAACTCTAAATTCAATATGGTTTGTAGTAGCTCTTTGAAATTTGACAAAATAAAGGAGTTCTCAGTTTTGTCTCTATGGTTTGTTTCCTCTTCAAGTAGCCCTAGGCACAGACTGTGGAAAAGCACTTTCATTGAGAGGGGTTGCCAAGCTTCTAAGAAATAACGAGTTTCCGAAATACCACCATATTTTTTCACCCAATCTTGATGATACTTGGTGGTGATGATTAGTACACAAATCCCACTTGGCTCACCAAATTTTGTTCTTCTAGGTTGAAGCGTTCGTCTACAGTAGCAATTTTTATATTTAAGTTTCACTCTGTTCTCTCCTATATAGATAGATGAATTTGGAACTCTAAATCCAACATGGTTTGTAGTAGCACTTTGAAACTTGACAAAATGAAGGAGTTCTCAGTTTTGTCTCTATGATTTGTTTCCACTTCAAATAGCCCTAAGCAGTGACTTTGGAAAAGCACTTTCATTGAGAGGGGTTGCCAAGCTTCCAACAAATTACGAGTTTCCAAAATACCAGCAAATATTTTTTCACCCAATCTTGATGATACGTGGTGGTATTGACAAGTCCACAAATCCCACTTGGCTCACCAAATTTTGTTCTTCTAGGTTGAAGTGTTCGGTACAGTAGCAGTTTTTATGTTTAGGTTTCACTCTGTTCTCTCCTATATAGATAGATGAATTTGGAACTCTAAATCCAACATGGTTTGTAGTAGCTCTTTGAAACTTGACAAAATAAAGGAGTTCTCTGTTTTGTCTCTATGGTTTGTTTCCTCTTCAAGTAGCCCTAGGCACAGACGGTGGATATGCACTTTCATTGAGAGGGGTTGCCAAGCTTCCAAGAAATTACGAGTTTCCGAAATACCAGCAAATATTTTTTCACCCAATCTTGATGATACGTGGTGGTAATGACAAGTCCACAAATCCCACTTGGCTCACCAAATTTTGTTCTTCTAGTTTGAAGCGTTCGTTTACAGTAGCAGTTTTCATGTTTAGGTTTCACTCTGTTCTCTGCTATATGGATAGATGAATTTGGAACTCTAAATCCAACATGTTTTGTAGTGGCTCTTTGAAACTTGACAAAGTATAGGAGGTCTCTGTTTTGTCTTCATGGTTTGTTTCCTCTTCAAGTAGCCCTAGGCACAGACGGTGGATACTCACTTTCATTGAGAGGGGTTGCCAAGCTTCCAAGTAATTACGAGTTTACGAAATACCAGCAAATATTTTTTTACCCAATCTTGATGATACGTGGTGGTATTGACAAGTCCACAAATCCAACTTGGCTGACCAAATTTTGTTCTTCTAGGTTGAAGCGTTCATTTACAGTAGCAGTTTTTATGTTTAGGTACACTCTGTTCTCTCGTATATAGATAGATGAATTTGGAACTCTAAATCCAACATGGTTTGTAGTAGCTCTTTGAAACTTACAAAATAAAGGAGTTCTCTGTTTTGTCTCAATGCTCTGTTTCCTCTTCAAGTACCCCTAGGAACAGACTGTGGAAAAGCACTTTCATTGAGTGGGGTTGCCAAGCATCTAAGAAAAAACGAGTTTCCGAAATACCAGCAAATATTTTTTCACGCAATCTTGATGACACTTGGTGGTAATGATCAGTACACAAATCCCACTTGGCTCACCAAGTTTTGTTCTTCTGGGTTGAAGCGTTCATTTACAGTAGCAGTTTTTATGTTTAGGTTTCACTCTGTTCTCTCCTATATGGATAGATGAATTTGGAACTCTAAATCCAAATTGGTTTGTAGTAGCTCTTTGAAACTTGACAAAATAAAGAAGTTCTCAGTTTTGTCTCTATGGTTTGTTTCCTCTTCAAGTAGCCCTTGGCACAGACTTTGGAAAAGCACTTTCATTGAAAAGGGTTGCCAAGCTTCCAAGAAATTACGAGTTTCCGAAATACCAGCAAATATTTTTTCACCCAATCTTGATGATACTTGGTGGTGATGATTAGTACACAAATCCCACTTGGCTCACCAAATTTTGTTCTTCTAGGTTGAAGCGTTCGTCTACAGTAGCAATTTTTATATTTAGGTTTCACTCTGTTCTCTCCTATATGGATAGATGAATTTGGAACTCTAAATCCAACATGGTTTGTAGTAGCTCTTTGAAACTTTACAAAATAAAGGAGTTCTCAGTTTTTTCTCTATGATTTGTTTCCGCTTCAAGTAGCCCTAAGCAGTGACTGTGGAAAAGCACTTTCCTTGAGAGTTGTTGCCAAGGTTCCAACAAATTACGAGTTTCCGAAATACCAGCAAATATTTTTTGACCCAATCTTGATGATACTTGGTGTTTACGATCGGTTCACAAATCCCACTTGAATCACCAAATTTTGTTCTTCTATGTTGAAGCGTTCGTTTTCAGTAGCAGTTTTTATTTTTAGGCTTCACTCTGTCCTCTCCTATATAGATCGATGAATTTGGAACTCTAAATCCAACATGGTTTGTAGTAGCTCTTTGAACCTTGACAAAATAAAGAAGTTCTCATTTTGTCTCTATGATTTGTTTCCGCTTCAAGTAGCCCAAAGCAGAGACTGTGAAAAAGCACTTTCATTGAGAGGGGTTGCCAAGCTTCCAAGAAATTACGAGTTTCCGAAATACCACCAAATATTTTTTCACCAAATCTTGATGACACTTGGTGGTAATTATCAGTACACAAATCCAACTTGGCTCACCAAATTTTGTTCTTCTAGGTTGAAGCTTTCGTCTACAGTAGCAATTTTTATATTTAGGTTTCACTCTGTTCTCTCCTATATGGATAGATGAATTTGGAACTCTAAATCCAACATGGTATGTAGTAGCTTTTTGAAACTTGAAAAAGTAAAGGAGTTCTCACTTTTGTCTCTATGATTTGTTTCCGCTTCAAGTAGCCCTAAGCAGTGACTGTGGAAAAGCACTTTCCTTGAGAGGGGTTGCCAAGGTTCCAAGAAATTACGAGTTTCCGAAATACCAGCAAATATTTTTTCACCCAATCTTGATGATACTTGGTGGTAATGATCAGTTCACAAATCCCACTTGGATCACCAAATTTTGTTCTTCTTGTTTGAAGCGTTCGTCTACAGTAGCAGTTTTTATATTTAGGTTTCACTGTTCTCTGCTATAAAGATAGATGAATTTGGAACTCTAAATCCAACATGGTTTGTAGTGGCTCTTTGAAACTTGACAAAATAAAGGAGTTCTCTATTTTGTCTCTATTGTTTGTTTCCTCTTCAAGTAGCCCTAGTCAAAGACGGTGGATATGCACTTTCATTGAGAGGGGTTGCCAAGCTTCCAAGAAATTACGAGTTTCCGAAATACCAGCAAATATTTTTTCACCCAATCTTGATGATACTTGGAGTTTAGGATCGGTACACAAATCCCACCTGACTCACCAAATTTTGTTCTTCTATGTTGAAGCGTTCATTTTCAGTAGCAGTTTATATTTTTAGGTTTCACTCTGTTCTCTCCTATATAGATAGATGAATTTGGAACTCTAAATCCAACATGGTTTGTAGTATCTCTTGGAACTTGACAAAGTAAAGGAGTTCTCACTTTTGTCTCTATTATTTGTTTCTGCTTCAAGTAGCCCTAAGCAGTGACTGTGAAAAAGCACTTTCCTTGAGAGGTGTTGCCAAGGTTCCAACAAATTACGAGTTTCCGAAATACCAGCAAAAATTTTTTCACCCAATCTTGATGATACTTGGTGGTAATGATCAGTTCACAAATCCCACTTGGATCACCAAATTTTGTTCTTCTTGGTTGAAGCGTTCGTCTACAGTAGCAGTTTTTATGTTTAGGTTTCACTGTTCTCTGCTATATAGATAGATGAATTTGGAACTCTAAATCCAACATGGTTTGTAGTGGCTCTTTGAAACTTGACAAAATAAAAAAGTTCTCTGTTTTGTCTCTATGGTTTGTTTCCTCTTCAAGTAGCCGTAGGCACAGACGGTGGATACGCACTTTCATTGAGAGGGGTTGCCAAGCTTCCAAGAAATTACGAGTTTCCGAAATACCAGCAAATATTTTTTCACCCACTCTTGATGATACGTGGTGGTATTGACAAGTCCACAAATCCCACTAGGCTCACCAAATTTTGTTCTTCTAGGTTGAAGCGTTCGTTTACAGTAGCAGTTTTTATGTTTAGGTTTCACTCTGTTCTCTCCAATATAGATAGATGAATTTGAAACTCTAAATCGAACATGGTTTGTAGTAGCTCTTTGAAACTTGACAAAATAAATGAGTTCTCAGTTTTGTCTCTATGGTTTGATTCCTCTTCAAGCACCCCTAGGAACAGACTGTGGAGAATAACTTTCATTGAGAGGGGTATCCAAGCATCTAAGAAAAAACGAGTTTCCGAAATACCAGCAAATATTTTTTCACCCAATCTTGATGATACTTGGTGGTGATGATTAGTACACAAATCCCACTTGGCTCACCAAATTTTGTTCTTCTAGGTTGAAGCTTTCGTCTACAGTAGCAATTTTTATATTTAGGTTTCACTCTGTTCTCTCCTATAATGATATATGAATTTGGAACTCTAAATCCAACATGGTTTGTAGTAGCTCTTTGAAACTTGACAAAGTAAAGAAGTTCTCACTTTTGTCTCTATGATTTGTTTCCGCTTCAAGTAGCCCTAAGCAGTGACTGTGGAAAAGCACTTTCCTTGAGAGGGTTTGCCAAGGTTCCAACAAATTACGAGTTTCCAAAATACCAGCAAATATTTTTTCACCCAATCTTGATGATACTTGGTGGTAACGATCAGTTCACAAATCCCACTTGGATCACCAAATTTTGTTCTTCTTGGTTGATGCGTTCGTCTACAGTAGGAGTTTTTATGTTTAGGTTTCACTGTTCTCTGCTATAAAGATAGATGAACTTGGAACTCTAAATCCAACATGGTTTGTAGTGGCTCCTTGAAACTTGACAAAATAAAGGAGTTCTCTGTTTTGTCTCTATGGTTTGTTTCCTCTTCAAGTAGCCCTAGGCACAGACGGTGGATACGCACTTTCATTGAGAGGGGTTGCCAAGCTTCCAAGAAATTACGAGTTTCCGAAATACCAGCAAATATTTTTTCACCCAATCTTGATGATACTTGGTGTTTACGATTGGTACACAAATCCCACTTGACTCACCAAATTTTGTTCTTCTATGATGAAGCCTTCGTTTTCAGTAGCAGTTTATATATTTAGGTTTCACTCTGTTCTCTCCTATATAGATAGATGAATTTGGAACTCTAAATCCAACATGGTTTGTAGTAGCTCTTTGAACCTTGACAAAATAAAGGAGTTCTCAGTTTTTTCTCTATGATTTGTTTCCGCTTCAATAGCCCTAAGCAGAGACTGTGGAAAAGCACTTTCATTGAGAGGGGTTGCCAAGCTTCTAAGAAATAACGAGTTTCCGAATTACCAGCAAATATTTATTCACCCAATCTTGATGATACTTGGTGGTGAAGATCGGGACACAAATTCTTCTTGGCTCACCAAATTTTGTTCTTCCAGGTTGAAGCCTTCATCTACAGTAGCAGTGTTTATATTTCGGTTTCACTCTGTTCTCTCCTATATAGATAGATGAATTTGGAACTCTAAATCCAATATGGTTTGTAGTAGCTCTTTGAAACTTGACAAAATAAAGGAGTTCTCAGTTTTGTCTCTATGATTTGGTTCCGCATCAAGTAGCCCTAAGCAGAGACTGTGGAAAAGCACTTTCATTGAGAGGGGTTGCCAAGCTTCCAAGAAATTACGAGTTTCCGAAATACCAGCAAATATTTTTTTTACCCAATCTTGATGATAGGTGGTGGTATTGACAAGTCCACAAATCCCACTTGGCTCACCAAATTTTGTTCTTCTAGATTGAAGCGTTTGTTTACAGTAGCAGTTTTTATGTTTAGGTTTCACTCTGTTCTCTCCTATATAGATAGATGAATTTGGAACTCTAAATCCAACATGGTTTGTAGTAGCTCTTTGAAACTTGACAAAGTAAAGGAGGTCTCACTTTTGTCTCTATGATATGTTTCCCCTTCAAGTAGCCCTAAGCAGTGACTGTGGAAAAGCACTTTCCTTGAGAGGAGTTGCCAAGGTTCCAACATATTACGAGTTTCCGAAATACTAGCAAATATTTTTTCACCCAATCTTGATGATACTTGGTGGTAATGATCAGTTCACAATTCCCACTTGGATCACCAAATTTTGTTCTTCTTGGTTGAAGCGTTCGTCTACAGTAGCAGTTTTTATGTTTAGGTTTCACTGTTCTCTGCTATAAAGATAGATGAATTTGGAACTCTAAATCCAACATGGTTTGTAGTGGCAATTTGAAACTTGACAAAATAAAGTTTTCTCTGTTTTGTCTCTATGGTTTGTTTCCTCTTCAAGTAGCCCTAGACACAGACGGTGGATACGCACTTTCATTGAGAGGGGTTGCCAAGCTTCCAAGAAATTACGAGTTTCCGAAATACCAGCAAATATTTTTTTACCCAATCTTGATGATACGTGGTGGTAATGACAAGTCCACAAATCCCACTAGGCTCACCAAATTTTGTTCTTCTAGGTTGAAGCGTTCGTTTACAGTAGCAGTTTTTATGTTTAGGTTTCACTCTGTTCTCTCCTATATAGATAGATGAATTTGGAACTCTAAATCAAACATGGTTTGTAGTAGCTCTTTGAAACTTGAAAAAATAAAGGAGTTCTCAGTTTTGTCTCTATGGTTGGTTTCCTCTTCAAGTACCCCTAGGAACACACTGTGGAGAAGCACTTTCATTGAGTGGGGTTGCCAAGATTCTAAGATATAACGAGTTTCCGAAATACCAGCAAATATTTTTTCACGCAATCTTGATGACACTTGGTGGTTATGATCAGTACACAAATCCCACTTGGCTCACCAAATTTTTTTTTTCTAGGTTGAAGCTTTCGTCTACAGTAGCACTTTTTATATTTAGGTTTCACTCTGTTCTCTCCTATATGGATAGATGAATTTGGAACTCTAAATCCAACATGGTTTGTAGTAGCTCTTTGAAACCTGACAAAGTAAAGGAGTTCTCACTTTTGTCTCTATGATTTGTTTCCGCTTCAAGTAGCCCAAAGCAGAGACTGTGAAAAAGCACTTTCATTGAGAGGGGTTGCCAAGCTTCCAAGAAATTACGAGTTTCCGAAATACCACCAAATATTTTTTCACCAAATCTTGATGACACTTGGTGGTAATTATCAGTACACAAATCCAACTTGGCTCACCAAATTTTGTTCTTCTAGGTTGAAGCTTTCGTCTACAGTAGCAATTTTTATATTTAGGTTTCAGTCTGTTCTCTCCTATATGGATAGATGAATTTGGAACTCTAAATCCAACATGGTATGTAGTAGCTTTTTCAAACTTGAAAAAGTAAAGGAGTTCTCACTTTTGTCTCTATGATTTGTTTCCGCTTCAAGTAGCCCTAAGCAGTGACTGTGGAAAAGCACTTTCCTTGAGAGGGGTTGCCAAGGTTCCAAGAAATTACGAGTTTCCGAAATACCAGCAAATATTTTTTCACCCAATCTTGATGATACTTGGTGGTAATGATCAGTTCACAAATCCCACTTGGATCACCAAATTTTGTTCTTCTTGTTTGAAGCGTTCGTCTACAGTAGCAGTTTTTATATTTAGGTTTCACTGTTCTCTGCAATAAAGATAGATGAATTTGGAACTCTAAATCCAACATGGTTTGTAGTGGCTCTTTGAAACTTGACAAAATAAAGGAGTTCTCTATTTTGTCTCTATTGTTTGTTTCCTCTTCAAGTAGCCCTAGGCAAAGACGGTGGATATGCACTTTCATTGAGAGGGGTTGCCAAGCTTCCAAGAAATTACGAGTTTCCGAAATACCAGCAAATATTTTTTCACCCAATCTTGATGATACTTGGAGTTTAGGATCGGTACACAAATCCCACCTGACTCACCAAATTTTGTTCTTCTATGTTGAAGCGTTCATTTTCAGTAGCAGTTTATATATTTAGGTTTCACTCTGTTCTCTCCTATATAGATAGATGAATTTGGAACTCTAAATCCAACATGGTTTTTAGTATCTCTTGGAACTTGACAAAGTAAAGGAGTTCTCACTTTTGTCTCTATTATTTGTTTCTGCTTCAAGTAGCCCTAAGCAGTGACTGTGAAAAAGCACTTTCCTTGAGAGGTGTTGCCAAGGTTCCAACAAATTACGAGTTTCCGAAATACCAGCAAAAATTTTTTCACCCAATCTTGATGATACTTGGTGGTAATGATCATTCACAAATCCCACTTGGATCACCAAATTTTTTTCTTCTTGGTTGAAGCGTTCGTCTACAGTAGCAGTTTTTATGTTTAGGTTTCACTGTTCTCTGCTATATAGATAGATGAATTTGGAACTCTAAATCCAACATGGTTTGTAGTGGCTCTTTGAAACTTGACAAAATAAAAAAGTTCTCTGTTTTGTCTCTATGGTTTGTTTCCTCTTCAAGTAGCCGTAGGCACAGACGGTGGATACGCACTTTCATTGAGAGGGGTTGCCAAGCTTCCAAAAAATTACGAGTTTCCGAAATACCAGCAAATATTTTTTCACCCAATCTTGATGATACGTGGTGGTATTGACAAGTCCACAAATCCCACTAGGCTCACCAAATTTTGTTCTTCTAGGTTGAAGCGTTCGTTTACAGTAGCAGTTTTTATGTTTAGGTTTCACTCTGTTCTCTCCAATATAGATAGATGAATTTGGAACTCTAAATCGAACATGGTTTGTAGTAGCTCTTTGAAACTTGACAAAATAAATGAGTTCTCAGTTTTGTCTCTATGGTTTGATTCCTCTTCAAGCACCCCTAGGAACAGACTGTGGAGAAGAACTTTCATTGAGAGGGGTATCCAAGCATCTAAGAAAAAACGAGTTTCCGAAATACCAGCAAATATTTTTTCACCCAATCTTGATGATACTTGGTGGTGATGATTAGTACACAAATCCCACTTGGCTCACCAAATTTTGTTCTTCTAGGTTGAAGCTTTCGTCTACAGTAGCAATTTTTATATTTAGGTTTCACTCTGTTGTCTCCTATAATGATAGATGAATTTGGAACTCTAAATCCAACATGGTTTGTAGTAGCTCTTTGAAACTTGACAAAGTAAAGAAGTTCTCACTTTTGTCTCTATGATTTGTTTCCGCTTCAAGTAGCCCTAAGCAGTGACTGTGGAAAAGCACTTTCCTTGAGAGGGGTTGCCAAGGTTCCAACAAATTACGAGTTTCCAAAATACCAGCAAATATTTTTTCACCCAATCTTGATGATACTTGGTGGTAATGATCAGTTCACAAATCCCACTTGGATCACCAAATTTTGTTCT
This sequence comes from Callospermophilus lateralis, assembly GCF_048772815.1. Classification (NCBI taxonomy): domain Eukaryota; kingdom Metazoa; phylum Chordata; class Mammalia; order Rodentia; family Sciuridae; genus Callospermophilus; species Callospermophilus lateralis. The sequence continues at coordinate 51,059 of NW_027515825.1, forward strand.
TCTTGGTTGAAGCGTTCGTCTACAGTAGCAGTTTTTATGTTTAGGTTTCACTGTTCTCTGCTATAAAGATAGACGAATTTGGAACTCTAAATTCAACATGGTTTGTAGTGGCACTTTGAAACTTGACAAAATAAAGGAGTTCTCTGTTTTGTCTCTATGGTTTGTTTCCTCTTCAAGTAGCCCTAGGCACAGACGGTGGATACGCACTTTCATTGAGAGGGGTTGCCAAGGTTCCAAGAAATTACGAGTTTCCGAAATACCAGCAATTATTTTTTCACCCAATCTTGATGATACTTGGTGTTTACGATCGGTACACAAATCCCACTTGACTCACCAAATTTTGTTCTTCTATGATGAAGCCTTCGTTTTCAGTAGCAGTTTACATTTTTAGGTTTCACTCTGTTCTCTCCTATATAGATAGATGAATTTGGAACTCTAAATCCAACATGGTTTGTAGTAGCTCTTTGAACCTTGACAAAATAAAGGAGTTCTCAGTTTTTTCTCTATGATTTGTTTCCGCTTCAAGTAGCCCTAAGCAGATACTGTGGAAAAGCACTTTCATTGAGAGGGGTTGCCAAGCTTCTAAGAAATAACGAGTTTCCGAATTACCAGCAAATATTTATTCACCCAATCTTGATGATTCTTGGTGGTGAAATCGGTACACAAATTCCTCTTGGCTCACCAAATTTTGTTCTTCCCGGGTGAAGCCTTCATCTACAGTAGCAGTGTTTATATTTCGGTTTCACTCTGTTCTCTCCTACATAGATAGATGAATTTTGAACTCTAAATCCAATATGGTTTGTAGTAGCTTTTTGTAACTTGACAAAATAAAGGAGTTCTCAGTTTTGTCTCTATGATTTGTTTCCGCTTCAAGTAGCCCTAAACAGAGACTGTGGAAAAGCACTTTCATTGAGAGGGGTTGCGAAGCTTCCAAGAAATTACGAGTTTCCGAAATACCAGCAAATATTTTTTTACCCAATCTTGATGATACGTGGTGGTATTGACAAGTCCACAAATCCCACTTGGCTCACCAAATTTTGTTCTTCTAGTTTGAAGCGTTCGTTTACACTAGCAGTTTTTATGTTTAGGTTTCCCTCTGTTCTCTCATATATAGATAGATGAATTTGGAACTCTAAATCCAACATGGTTTGTAGTAGCTCTTTAAAAGTTGACAAAATAAAGGAGTTCTCAGTTTTGTCTCTATGGTTTGTTTCCTCATCAAGTACCCCTAGGAACAGACTGTGGAAAAGCACTTTCATTGAGTGGGGTTGCCAAGCTTCTAAGAAATAACGAGTTTCCGAAATACCAGCAAATACTTTTTCACGCAATCTTGATGACACTTGGTGGTAATTATCAGTACACAAATCCCACTGGGCTCACCAAATTTTGTTTGTCTAGGTTGAAGCGTTCGTCTACAGTAGCAATTTTTATATTTAGGTTTCACTCTGTTCTCTCCTATATGGATAGATGAATTTGGAACTCTAAATCCAACATGGTTTGTAGTAGCTCTTTGAAACTTGACAAAGTAAAGGAGTTCTCACTTTTGTCTCTATGATATGTTTCCGCTTCAAGTAGCCCTAAGCAGTGACTGTGGAAAAGCACTTTCCTTGAGAGGAGTTGCCAAGGTTCCAACATATTACGAGTTTCCGAAATACCAGCAAATATTTTTTCACCCAATCTTGATGATACAGGGTGGTAATGATCAGTTCACAAATCCCACTTGGATCACCAAATTTTGTTCTTCTTGGTTGAAGCGTTCGTCTACAGTAGCAGTTTTTATGTTTAGGTTTCACTCTGTTCTCTGCTATATAGATAGATGAAGTTGGAACTCTAAATCCAACATGGTTTGTAGTGGCTCTTTGAAACTTGACATTATAAAGGAGTTCTCTGTTTTGTCTCTATGGTTTGTTTCCTCTTCAAGTAGCCCTAGGCACAGACGGTGGATACACACTTTCATTGAGATGGGTTGCCAAGCTTCCAAGAATTAACGAGTTTCCGAAATTCCAGCAAATTTTTTTTCACCCAATCTTGATGATACGTGGTGGTAATGACAAGTCCACAAATCCCACTTGGATCACCAAATTTTGTTCTTCTAGGTTGAAGCGTTCGTTTACAGTAGCTGTTTTTATGTTTAGGTTTCACTCTGTTCTCTCCTATATAGATAGATGAATTTGGAACCCTAATCCAACATGTTTTGTAATAGCTCTTTGAAACTTGAAAAAATAAAGGAGTTCTCAGTTTTGTCTCTATGGTTTGTTTCCTCTTCAAGTACCGCTAAGAACAGACTGTGGAAAAGCACTTTCATTGAGTGGGGTTTCCAAGCTTCTAAGAAATCACGAGTTTCCGAAATACCAGCAAATATTTTTTCAAGCAATCTTGATGACACTTGGTGGTAATGATCAATCCACAAATCCCACTTGGCTCACCAAATTTTGTTCTTCTAGGTTGAAGCGTTCGTCTACAGTAGCAGTTTTTATATTTAGGTTTCACTATGTTCTCTCATATATGGATAGATGAATTTGGAACTCTAAATCCAATATGGTTTGAAGTAGCTCTTTGAAACTAGACAAAGTGAAAGAGTTCTCAGTTTTGTCTCTATGATTTGTTTCCGCTTCATGTAGCCCTAAGCAGAGACTGTGGAAAAGCACTTTCATTGAAAGGGGTTGTCAAGCTTCCAAGAAATTACGAGTTTCCAAAATACCAGCAAATATTTTGTCACCCAATGTTGATGATACATGGTGGTAATGATCGGTATCCAAATCCCACTTGGCTCACCAAATTTTGTTTTTCTAGGTTGAAGCATTCGTCTACAGTAGCAATTTTTATATTTAGTTTTCACTCTGTTCTCTCCTATATAGATAGATGAATTTGGAACTCTAAATACAACATGGTTTGTAGTAGCTCTTTGAAACTTGACAAAATAAAGGAGTTCTCAGTTTTTTCTCTATGATTTGTTTCCGCTTCAAGTAGCCCTAAGCAGTGACTTTGGAAAAGCACTTTCCTTGAGAGTTGTTGCCAAGGTTCCAACAAATTACGAGTTTCCGAAATACCACCAAATATTTTTTCACCCAATCTTGATGATACTTGGTGTTTACGATCAGTTCACAAATCCCACTTGACTCACCAAATTTTGTTCTTCTATGTTGAAGCGTTCGTTTTCAGTAGCAGTTTTAATTATTAGGCTTCACTCTGTTCTCTTCTATATAGATAGATGAATTTGGAACTCTAAATCCAACATGGTTTGTATTAGCTCTTTTAACCTTGACAAAATAAAGGAGTTCTCATTTTGTCTCTATGATTTGTTTCCGCTTCAAGTAGCCCTAAGCAGAGACTGTGAAAAAGCACTTTCATTGAGAGGGGTTGCCAAGCTTCCAAGAAATTACGGGTTTCCGAAATACCAGCAATTATTTTTTCACCCAATCTTGATGATACGTGGTGGTAATGACAAGTCCACGAATCCCACTTGGCTCACCAAATTTTGTTCTTCTAGTTTGAAGCGTTCGTTTACAGTAGCAGTTTTTATGTTTAGGTTTCACTCTGTTCTCTGCTATATAGATAGATGAATTTGGAACTCTAAATCCAACATGGTTTGTACTGGCTCTTTGAAACTTGGCAAAATAAAGGAGTTCTCTGTTTTGTCTTTATGGTTTGTTTCCTCTTCAAGTAGCCCTAGGCAAAGACGGTGGATACGCACTTTCATTGAGAGGGGTTGCCAAGCTTCCAAGAAATTACGAGTTTCCGAAATACCAGCAAACATTTTTTTACCCAATCTTGATGATACTTGGTGTTTACGATCGGTTCACAAGTCCCAATTGACTCACCAAATTTTGTTCTTCTATGTTGAAACGTTCGTTTTCAGTAGCAGTTTTTATTTTTAGGTTTCACTCTGTTCTCTCCTATATACATAGATGAATTTGGAACTCTAAATCCAACATGGTTTGTAGTAGCTCTTTGAACCTTGACAAAATAAAGGAGTTCTCATTTTGTCTCTATGATTTGTTTCCGCTTCAAGTAGCCCTAAGCAGAGACTGTGGAAAAGCACTTTCATTGTGAGGGGTTGCCAAGCTTCTAAGAAATAACGAGTTTCCGAATTACCAGCAAAAATTTATTCACCCAAACTTGATGATACTTGGTGGTGAAGATCGGTACACAAATCCCACTTGGCTCACCAAATTTTGTTCTTCTAGGTTGAAGCTTTCGTCTACAGTAGCAATTTTATATTTAGGTTTCACTCTGTTCTATCCTATATAGATAGATGAATTTGGAACTCTAAATACAATATGGTTTGTAGTAGCTCTTTGAAACTTGATAATATAAAAGAATTCTCAGTTTTGTCTCTATGATTTGTTTCCGCCTCAAGTAGCCCTAAGCAGAGACTTTGGAAAAGCACTTTCATTGAGAGGGGTTGCCAAGCTTCCAAAAAATTACTAGTTTCCGAAATACCAGCAAATATTTTTTCACCCAATCTTGATGATACGTGGTGGTATTGACAAGTCCACAAATCCCACTTGGCTCACCAAATTTTGTTCTTCTAGGTTGAAGCGTTCGTCTACAGTAGCAGTTTTTATATTTAGGTTTCACGCTGTTCTCTCCTATATAGATAGATGAATTTGGAACTCTAAATCCAACATGGTTTGTAGTAGCTCTTTGAAACTTGACAAAATAAAGGAGTTCTCAGTTTTGTCTCTATGGTTTGTTTCCTCTTCAAGTAACCCTAGGAACAGACTGTGGAAAAGCACTTTCATTGAGTGGGGTTGCCAAGCTTCTAAGAAATAACGAGTTTCCGAAATACCAGCAAATATTTTTTCACGCAATCTTGATGACACTTGGTGGTAATGATCAGTTCACAAATCCCACTTGGATCACCAAATTTTGTTCTTCTTGGTTGAAGCGTTCGTCTACAGTAGCAGTTTTTATGTTTAGGTTTCACTCTGTTCTCTGATCTATAGATAGATGAATTTGGAACTCTAAATCCAATATGGTTTGTAGTAGCTCTTTGAAACTAGGCAAAGTAAAGGAGTTCTCAGTTTTGTCTCTCTGATTTGTTTCCGCTTCATGTAGCGCTAAGCAGAGACTGTGGAAAAGCTCTTTCATTGAAAGGGTTTGCCAAGCTTCCAAGAAATAACGAGTTTCCGAAATACCAGCAAATATTTTGTCACCCAATGTTGATGATACATGGTGGTAATGATCGGTATCCAAATCCCACTTGGCTCACCAAATTTTGTTCTTCTAGGTTGAAGCATTCGTCTACAGTAGCAATTTTTATATTTAGGTTTCACTCTGTTCTCTCCTATATAGATAGATGAATTTGGAACTCTAAATCCAACATGGTTTGTAGTAGCTCTTTGAAACTTGACAAAATAAAGGAGTTCTCAGTTTTTTCTCTATGATTTGTTTCCGCTTCAAGTATCCCTAAGCAGTGACTGTGGAAAAGCACTTTCCTTGAGAGTTGTTGCCAAGGTTCCAACAAATTACGAGTTTCCGAAATACCAGCAAATATTTATTCACCCAATCTTGATGATACTTGGTGTTTACGATCGGTTCACAAATTCCACTTGACTCACCAAATTTTGTTCTTCTATGTTGAAGCTTTCGTTTTCAGTAGCAGTTTTTATTTTTAGGCTTCACTCTGTTCTCTCCTATATAGATAGATGAATTTGGAACTCTAAATCCAACATGGTTTGTAGTAGCTCTTTGAACCTTGACAAAATAAAGGAGTTCTCATTTTGTCTCTATGATTTGTTTCCGCTTCAAGTAGCCCTAAGCAGAGACTGTGAAAAAGCACTTTCATTGAGAGGGGTTGCCAAGCCTCCAAGAAATTACGAGTTTCCGAAATACCAGCAAATATTTTTTCACCCAATCTTGATGATACTTGGTGGTAATGATCATTTCACAAATCCCACTTGGATCACCAAATTTTGTTCTTCTTGTTTGAAGCGTTCGTCTACAGTAGCAGTTTTTATATTTAGGTTTCACTGTTCTCTGCTATAAAGATAGATGCATTTGGAATTCTAAATCCCACATGGTGTGTAGTAGCTCTTTGAGTCTTGACAAAATAAAAGAGTTCTCTACTTTGTCTCTATGGTTTGTTTCCTCTTCAAGTAGCCCTAGGCAAAGACGGTGGATATGCACTTTCATTGAGAGGGGTTGCCAAGCTTCCAAGAAATTACGAGTTTCCGAAATACCAGCAAATATTTTTTCACCCAATCTTGATGATTCTTGGTGTTTACGATCGGTACACAAATCCCACCTGACTCACCAAATTTTTTTCTTCTATGTTGAAGCGTTCGTTTTCAGTACCAGTTTATATTTTTAGGTTTCACTCTGTTCTCTCCTATATAGATAGATGAATTTGGAACTCTAAATCCAACATGGTTTGTAGTGGCTCTTTGAAACTTGACAAAATAAAGTAGTTCTCTGTTTTGTCTCTATGGTTTGTTTCCTCTTCAAGTAGCCCTAGGCACAGACGGTGGATACGCACTTTCATTGAGAGGGGTTGCCAAGCTTCCAAGAAATTACGAGTTTCCGAAATACCAGCAAATATTTTTATACCCAATCTTGATGATACTTGGTGGTGATGATTAGTACACAAATCCCACTTGGCTCACCAAATTTTGTTCTTCTAGGTTGAAGCTTTCGTCTACAGTAGCACTTTTTATATTTAGGCTTCACTCTGTTCTCTCCTATATGGATAGATGAATTTGGAACTCTAAATCCAACATGGTTTGTAGTAGCTCTTTGAAACCTGACAAAGTAAAGGAGTTCTCACTTTTGTCTCTGTGATTTGTTTCCGCTTCAAGTAGCCCTAAGCACTGACTGTGGAAAAGCACTTTCCTTGAGAGGGTTTGCCAAGGTTCCAACAAATTACGAGTTTCCAAAATAACAGCAAATATTTTTTCACCCAATCTTGATGATACTTGGTGGTAATGATCAGTTCACAAATCCCACTTGGATCACCAAATTTTGTTCTTCTTGATTGAAGCGTTCATCTACAGTAGCAGTTTTTATGTTTAGGTTTCACTGTTCTCTGCTATAAAGATAGATGAATTTGGAACTCTAAATCCAACATGGTTTGTAGTGGCTCTTTGAAACTTTACAAATAAAGGAGTTCTCTGTTTTGTCTCTATGGTTTGTTTCCTCTTCATGTAGCCCTAGGCACAGACGGTGGATACGCACTTTCATTGAGAGGGGTTGCCAAGCTTCCAAGAAATTACGAGTTTCCGAAATACCAGCAAATATTTTTTCACCCAATCTTGATGATACTTGGTGTTTACGATCGGTACACAAATCCCACTTGACTCACCAAATTTTGTTCTTGTATGATGAAGCCTTCGTTTTCAGTAGCAGTTTTTATGTTTAGGTTTCACTCTGTTCTCTCCTATATAGATAGATGAATTTGGAACTCTAAATCCAACATGGTTTGTAGTAGCTCTTTGAAACTTGACAAAGTAAAGGAGTTCTCACTTTTGTCTCTATGATATGTTTCCGCTTCAACTAGCCCTAAGCAGTAATTGTGGAAAAGCACTTTCCTTGAGAGGAGTTGCCAAGGTTCCAACATATTACGAGTTTCCGAAATACCAGCAAATATTTTTTCACCCAATCTTGATGATACTTGGTGGTAATGATCAGTTCACAAATCCCACTTGGATCACCAAATTTTGTTCTTCTTGGTTGAAGCGTTCGTCTACAGTAGCAGTTTTTATGTTTAGGTTTCACTGTACTAAGCTATATAGATAGATGAATTTGGAACTCTAAATCCAACATGGTTTGTAGTGGCCCTTTGAAACTTGACAAAAAAAAGTAGTTCTCTGTTTTGTCTCTATGGTTTGTTTCCTCTTCAAGTAGCCCTAGGCACAGACGGTGGATACGCACTTTCATTGAGAGGGGTTGCCAAGCTTACAAGAAATTACGAGTTTCCGAAATACCAGCAAATATTTTTTTACCCAATCTTGATGATACGTGGTGGTATTGACAAGTCCACAAATCCCACTAGGCTCACCAAATTTTGTTCTTCTAGGTTGAAGTGTTCGTTTACAGTAGCAGTTTTTATGTTTAGGTTTCACTCTGTTCTCTCCTATATAGATAGATTAATTTGAAACTCTAAATCCAACATGGTTGGTAGTAGCTCTTTGAAACTTGACAAAATAAAGAAGTTCTCAGTTTTGTCTCTATGGTTTGTTTCCTCTTCAAGTACCCCTAGGAACAGACTGTGGAGAAGCACTTTCATTGAGTGGGTTTGAAAAGCTTCCAAGAACTAACGAGTTTCCGAAATACCAGCAAATATTTTTTCACGCAATCTTGATGACACTCGGTGGTAATGATAAGTACACAAATCCCACTTGGCTCACCAAATTTTGTTCTTCTAGGTTGAAGCGTTCGTCTACAGTAGCAGTTTTCATATTTAGGTTTCACTCTGTTCTCTCCTATATGGATAGATGAATTTGGAACTCTAAATCCAACATGGTTTGTAGTAGCTCTTTGAACCTTGACAAAATAAAGGAGTTCTCAGTTTTGTCTCTATGATTTGTTTCCGCTTCAAGTAGCCCTAAGCAGAGACTGTGGAAAAGCACTTTCATTGAGAAGGGTTGCCAAGCTTCTAAGAAATAACTAGTTTACGAATTACCAGCAAATATTTTTTCACCCAATCTTCATGATATTTGGTGGTGAAGATCGGTACACAATTCCCGCTTGGCTCACCAAATTTTGTTCTTCTAGGTTGAAGCGTTCGTCTACAGTAGCAGTTTTTATATTTAGGTTTCACTCTATTCTCTCCTATATAGATAGATGAATTTGGAACTCTAAATCCAATATGGTTTGTTGTAGCTCTTTGAATCATGACAAAATAAAGGAGTTCTCAGTTTTGTCTCTATGATTTGTTTCCGCTTCAAGTAGCCCTAAGCAGAGACTGTGGAAAAGCACTTTCATTGAGAGGGGTTGCGAAGCTTCCAAGAAATTACGAGTTTCTGAAATACCAGCAAATATTTTTTCACCCAATCTTGATGATACGTGGTGGTAATGACAAGTCCACAAATCCCACTTGGCTCACCAAATTTTGTTCGTCTAGGTTGAAGCGTTCGTTTACAGTAGCAGTTTTTATTTTTAGGTTTCAATCTGTTCTCTCGTATTTAGATAGATGAATTTGGAACTCTAAATCCAACATGGTTTGTAGTAGCTCTTTGAAACTTGACAAAATAAAGGAGTTCTCAGTTTTGTCTCTATGGTTTGTTTCCTCTTCAAGTAGCCCTAGGAACAGACTGTGGAAAAGCACTTTCATTGAGTGGGGTTGACAAGCTTCTAAGAAATAACGATTTTCCGAAATACCAGCAAATATTTTTTCACGCAATCTTGATGACACTTGGTGGTAATGATCAGTACACAAATCCCACTTGGCTCACCAAATTTTGTTCTTCTAGGTTGAATCGTTCGTCTACAGTAGCAGTTTTTATATTTAGGTTTCACTCTGTTCTCTCCTATATAGATAGATGAATTTGGAACTCTAAATCCAATATGGTTTGTAGTAGCTCTTTGAAACTTGACAAAGTAAAGGAGTTCTCAGTTTTGTCTCTATGATTTGTTTCCGCTTCATGTAGCCCTAAGCACAGACTGTGGAAAAGCACTTTCATTGAAAGGGGTTGCCAAGCTTCCAAGAAATTACGAGTTTCCGAAATACCAGCAAATATTTTGTCACCCAAAGTTGATGATATGTGGTGGTAATGATCGGTATCCAAATCCCACTTGGCTCACCAAATTTTGTTCTTCTAGGTTGAAGCGCTCGTCTACAGTAGCAGTTTTTATATTTAGGTTTCACTCTGTTCTCTGCTATATAGATAGATGAATCTGGAACTCTAAATCCAACATGGTTTGTAGTAGCTCTTTGAATCTTGACAAAATAAAGGAGTTCTCAGTTTTGTCTTTATGGTTTGTTTCCTGTTCAAGTACCCCTAGGCACAAACTGTGGAAAAGGACTTTCATTGAGAGGGGTTGCCAAGCTTCCAAGAAATTACGAGTTTCCGAAATACCAGCAAATACTTTTTCACCCAATCTTGAGGATACTTGGTGTTTACGATAGGTACACAAATCCCACTTGACTCACCAAATTTTGTTCTTCTAGGTTGAAGCGTTCGTTTACAGTAGCAGTTCTTATGTTTAGGTTTCACTCAGTTCTCTCCTATATAGATAGATGAATTTGGAACTCTAAATCCAACATGGTTTGTAGTAGCTCTTTGAAACTTGACAAAATAAAGGAGTTCTCAGTTTTGTCTCTATGGTTTGTTTCCTCATCAAGTAGCCCTAGGCACAGACTGTGGAAAAGCACTTTCATTGAGAGGGGTTGACAAGCTTTTAAGAAATAACGAGTTTCCAAAATACCAGCAAATATTTTTTCACCCAATCTTGATGATACTTGGTGGTGATGATTAGTACACAAATCCCACTTGGCTCACCAAATTTTGTTCTTCTAGGTTGAAGCTTTCGTCTACAGTAGCAATTTTTATATTTAGGTTTCACTCTGTTCTCCCCTATATGGATAGATGAATTTGGAACTCTAAATCCAACATGGTTTGCAGTAGCTCTTTGAAACTTGACAAAGTAAAGTAGTTCTCACTTTTGTCTCTATGATTTGTTTCCGCTTCAAGTAGCCCTAAGCAGAGACTGTGGAAAAGCACTTTCCTTGAGAGGGGTTGCCAAGGTTCCAAGAAATAACGAGTTTACGAATTACCAGCAAATATTTTTTCACCCAATCTTGATGATACTTGGTGGTGAAGATCGGTACACAATTCCCACTTGGCTCACCAAATTTTGTTCTTCTAGGTTGCAGCGTTCGTCTACAGTAGCAGTTTTTATATTTAGGTTTCACTCTGTTCTCTCCTATATAGATAGATGAATTTGGAACTCTAAATCCAGTATGGTTTGTAGTAGCTCGTTGAATCTTGACAAAATAAAGGAGTTCTCAGTTTTGTGTCTATGATTTGTTTCCGCTTCAAGTAGCCTTAAGTAGAGACTGTGGAAAAGCACTTTCATTGAGAGGGGTTGCCAAGCTTCCAAGAAATTACGAGTTTCCCAAATACCAGCAAATATTTTTTCACCCAATCTTGATGATACGTGGTGGTAATGACAAGTCCACAAATCCCACTTGGCTCACCAAATTTTATTCGTCTACGTTGAAGCGTTCGTTTACAGTAGCAGTTTTAATTTTTAGGTTTCAATCTGTTCTCTCGTATTTAGATAGATGAATTTGGAACTCTAAATCCAACATGATTTGTAGTAGCTCTTTGAAACTTGACAAAGTAAAGGAGTTCTCAGTTTTGTCTCTATGATTTGTTTCCACTTCATGTAGCCCTAAGCACAGACTGTGGAAAAGCACTTTCATTGAGAGGGGTTGCCAAGCTTCCAAGAAATTACGAGTTTCCGAAATACCAGCAAATATTTTGTCACCCAAAGTTGATGATATGTGGTGGTAATGATCGGTATCCAAATCCCACTTGGCTCACCAAATTTTGTTCTTCTAGGTTGAAGCGCTCGTCTACAGTAGCAGTTTTTATATTTAGGTTTCACTCTGTTCTCTGCTATATAGATAGATGAATCTGGAACTCTAAATCCAACATGGTTTGTAGTAGCTCTTTGAATCTTGACAAAATAAAGGAGTTCTCAGTTTTGTCTCTATGATTTGTTTCCGCTTCAAGTAGCCCTAAGCAGAGAATGTGGAAAAGCACTTTCATTGAGAAGGGTTGCCAAGCTCCTAAGAAATAACGAGTTTCCGAATTACCAGCAAATATTTATTCACCCAATCTTGATGATACTTAGTGGTAAATATCGGTACACAAATTCCACTTGGCTCACCAAATTTTGTTCTTCTAGGTTGAAGCGTTCGTCTACAGTAGCAGTTTTCATATTTAGGTTTCACTCTGTTCTCTCCTATATGGATAGATGAATTTGGAACTCTAAATCCAATATGGTTTGTAGTAGCTCTTTGAAACTTGATAAAATAAAGGAGTTCTCTGTTTTGTCTCTATGGTTTGTTTCCTCATCATGTAGCCCTAGGCAAAGACTGTGGAAAAGCACTTTCATTGAGAGGGGTTGCCAAGCTTCCAAGAAATAACGAGTTTCCGAAATACCAGCAAATATTTTTTCACCCAATCTTGATGATACTTGGTGGTGATGATTAGTACACAAATCCCACTTGGCTCACCAAATTTTGTTCTTCTAGGTTGAAGCTTTCGTCTACAGTAGCAATTTTTATATTTAGGTTTCACTTTGTTCTCTCCTATATGGATAGATGAATTTGGAACTCTAAATCCAACATGGTTTGTAGTAGCTCTTTGAAACTTGACAAAGTAAAGGAGTTCTCACTTTTTTCTTTATGATTTGTTTCCGCTTCAAGTAGCCCTAAGCAGTGACTGTGGAAAAGCACTTTCCTTGAGAGGGGTTGCCAAGGTTCCAAGAAATTACGAGTTTCCGAAATACCAGCAAATATTTTTTCACCCAATCTTGAAGATATTTGGTGGTAATGATCAGTTCACAAATCCCACTTGGATCACCAAATTTTGTTCTTCTTGGTTGAAGCGTTCGTCTACAGTAGCAGTTTTTAAGTTTAGGTTTCACTATGTTCTCGGATATATAGATAGATGAATTCGGAACTCTAAATCCAACATGGTTTGTAGTGGCTCTTTGAAACTTGACAAAATAAAGGAGTTCTCTGTTTTGTCACTATGGTTTGCTTCCTCTTCAAGTAGCCCTAGGCACACACGGTAGATACGCACTTTCATTGACAGGGGTTGCCAAGCTTCCAAGAAATTACGGGTTTCCGAAATACCAGCAAATATTTTTTCACCCAATCTTGATGATACATGGTGTTCACGATCGGTACACAAATCCCACTTGACTCAACAAATTTTGTTCTTCTATGTTGAATGTTCGTTTTCAGTAGCAGTTTTTATTTTTAGGTTTCACTCTGTTCTCTCCTATATAGATAGATGAATTTGAAACTCTAAATTTAACATGGTTTGTAGTAGCTCTTTGAACCTTGACAAAATAAAGGAGTTCTCAGTTTTGTCTCTATGATTTGTTTCCGCTTCAAGTAGCCCTAAGCAGAGACTGTGGAAAAGCACTTTCATTGAGAAGGGTTGCCAAGCTTCTAAGAAATAACTAGTTTACGAATTACCAGCAAATATTTTTTCACCCAATCTTGATGATACTTGGTGGTGAAGATCGGTACACAATTCCCGCTTGGCTCAACAATTTTTGTTCTTCTAGGTTGAAGCGTTCGTCTACAGTAGCAGTTTTTATATTTAGGTTTCACTCTGTTCTCTCCTATATAGATAGATGAATTTGGAACTCTAAATCCAATATGGTTTGTAGTAGCTCTTTGAATCATGACAAAATAAAGGAGTTCTCAGTTTTGTCTCTATGATTTGTTTCCGCTTCAAGTAGCCCTAAGCAGAGACTGTGGAAAAGCACTTTCATTGAGAGGGGTTGCCAAGCTTCCAAGAAATTACGAGTTTCCGAAATACCAGCAAATATTTTTTTACCCAGTCTTGATGATACGTGGTGGTATTGACAAGTCCACAAATCCCACTTGGCTCACCAAATTTTGTTCTTCTAGGTTGAAGCGTTCGTTTACAGTAGCAGTTTTTATGTTTAGGTTTCACTCTGTTCTCTCCTATATAGATAGATGAATTTGGAACTCTAAATCCAACATGGTTTGTAGTAGCTCTTTGAAACTTGACAAAATAAAGGAGTTCTCAGTTTTGTCTCTATGGTTTGTTTCCTCTTCAAGTACCCCTAGGAACAGACTGTGGAAAAGCACTTTCATTGAGTGGGGTTGCCAAGCTTCAAAGAAATAACGAGTTTCCAAAATACCAGCAAATATTTTTTCACCCAATCTTGATGATACTTGGTGGTGATGATTAGTACACAAATCCCACTTGGCTCACCAAATTTTGTTCTTCTAGGTTGAAGCTTTCGTCTACAGTAGCAATTTTTTTTTTAGGTTTCTCTCTGTTCTCTCCTATATGGATAGATGAATTTGGAACTCTAAATCCAACATGGTTTGCAGTAGCCCTTTGAAACTTGACAAAGTAAAGGCGTTCTCACTTTTGTCTCTATGATTTGTTTCCGCTTCAAGTAGCCCTAAGCAGAGACTGTGGAAAAGCACTTTCCTTGAGAGGGGTTGCCAAGGTTCCAAGAAATAACGAGTTTACGAATTACCAGCAAATATTTTTTCACCCAATCTTGATGATACTTGGTGGTGAAGATCGGTACACAATTCCCACTTGGCTCACCAAATTTTGTTCTTCTAGGTTGAAGCGTTCGTCTACAGTAGCAGTTTTTATATTTAGGTTTCACTCTGTTCTCTCCTATATAGATAGATGAATTTGGAACTCTAAATCCAGTATGGTTTGTAGTAGCTCGTTGAATCTTGACAAAATAAAGGAGTTCTCTGTTTTGTCTCTATGGTTTGTTTCCTCTTCATGTAGCCCTAGGCACAGACGGTGGATACGCACTTTCATTGAGAGGGGTTGCCAAGCTTACAAGAAATTACGAGTTTCCGAAATACCAGCAAATATTTTTTTACCCAATCTTGATGATACGTGGTGGTATTGACAAGTCCACAAATCCCACTAGGCTCACCAAATTTTGTTCTTCTAGGTTGAAGTGTTCGTTTACAGTAGCAGTTTTTATGTTTAGGTTTCACTCTGTTCTCTCCTATATAGATAGATTAATTTGAAACTCTAAATCCAACATGGTTGGTAGTAGCTCTTTGAAACTTGACAAAATAAAGAAGTTCTCAGTTTTGTCTCTATGGTTTGTTTCCTCTTCAAGTACCCCTAGGAACAGACTGTGGAGAAGCACTTTCATTGAGTGGGTTTGAAAATCTTCCAAGAACTAACGAGTTTCCGAAATACCAGCAAATATTTTTTCACGCAATCTTGATGACACTCGGTGGTAATGATAAGTACACAAATCCCACTTGGCTCACCAAATTTTGTTCTTCTAGGTTGAAGCGTTCGTCTACAGTAGCAGTTTTCATATTTAGGTTTCACTCTGTTCTCTCCTATATGGATAGATGAATTTGGAACTCTAAATCCAACATGGTTTGTAGTAGCTCTTTGAACCTTGACAAAATAAAGGAGTTCTCAGTTTTGTCTCTATGATTTGTTTCCGCTTCAAGTAGCCCTAAGCAGAGACTGTGGAAAAGCACTTTCATTGAGAAGGGTTGCCAAGCTTCTAAGAAATAACTAGTTTACGAATTACCAGCAAATATTTTTTCACCCAATCTTCATGATATTTGGTGGTGAAGATCGGTACACAATTCCCGCTTGGCTCACCAAATTTTGTTCTTCTAGGTTGAAGCGTTCGTCTACAGTAGCAGTTTTTATATTTAGGTTTCACTCTATTCTCTCCTATATAGATAGATGAATTTGGAACTCTAAATCCAATATGGTTTGTTGTAGCTCTTTGAATCATGACAAAATAAAGGAGTTCTCAGTTTTGTCTCTATGATTTGTTTCCGCTTCAAGTAGCCCTAAGCAGAGACTGTGGAAAAGCACTTTCATTGAGAGGGGTTGCGAAGCTTCCAAGAAATTACGAGTTTCTGAAATACCAGCAAATATTTTTTCACCCAATCTTGATGATACGTGGTGGTAATGACAAGTCCACAAATCCCACATGGCTCACCAAATTTTGTTCGTCTAGGTTGAAGCGTTCGTTTACAGTAGCAGTTTTTATTTTTAGGTTTCAATCTGTTCTCTCGTATTTAGATAGATGAATTTGGAACTCTAAATCCAACATGGTTTGTAGTAGCTCTTTGAAACTTGACAAAATAAAGGAGTTCTCAGTTTTGTCTCTATGGTTTGTTTCCTCTTCAAGTAGCCCTAGGAACAGACTGTGGAAAAGCACTTTCATTGAGTGGGGTTGACAAGCTTCTAAGAAATAACGATTTTCCGAAATACCAGCAAATATTTTTTCACGCAATCTTGATGACACTTGGTGGTAATGATCAGTACACAAATCCCACTTGGCTCACCAAATTTTGTTCTTCTAGGTTGAATCGTTCGTCTACAGTAGCAGTTTTTATATTTAGGTTTCACTCTGTTCTCTCCTATATAGATAGATGAATTTGGAACTCTAAATCCAATATGGTTTGTAGTAGCTCTTTGAAACTTGACAAAGTAAAGGAGTTCTCAGTTTTGTCTCTATGATTTGTTTCCGCTTCATGTAGCCCTAAGCACAGACTGTGGAAAAGCACTTTCATTGAAAGGGGTTGCCAAGCTTCCAAGAAATTACGAGTTTCCGAAATACCAGCAAATATTTTGTCACCCAAAGTTGATGATATGTGGTGGTAATGATCGGTATCCAAATCCCACTTGGCTCACCAAATTTTGTTCTTCTAGGTTGAAGCGCTCGTCTACAGTAGCAGTTTTTATATTTAGGTTTCACTCTGTTCTCTGCTATATAGATAGATGAATCTGGAACTCTAAATCCAACATGGTTTGTAGTAGCTCTTTGAATCTTGACAAAATAAAGGAGTTCTCAGTTTTGTCTTTATGGTTTGTTTCCTGTTCAAGTACCCCTAGGCACAAACTGTGGAAAAGGACTTTCATTGAGAGGGGTTGCCAAGCTTCCAAGAAATTACGAGTTTCCGAAATACCAGCAAATACTTTTTCACCCAATCTTGAGGATACTTGGTGTTTACGATAGGTACACAAATCCCACTTGACTCACCAAATTTTGTTCTTCTAGGTTGAAGCGTTCGTTTACAGTAGCAGTTCTTATGTTTAGGTTTCACTCAGTTCTCTCCTATATAGATAGATGAATTTGGAACTCTAAATCCAACATGGTTTGTAGTAGCTCTTTGAAACTTGACAAAATAAAGGAGTTCTCAGTTTTGTCTCTATGGTTTGTTTCCTCATCAAGTAGCCCTAGGCACAGACTGTGGAAAAGCATTTTCATTGAGAGGGGTTGACAAGCTTTTAAGAAATAACGAGTTTCCAAAATACCAGCAAATATTTTTTCACCCAATCTTGATGATACTTGGTGGTGATGATTAGTACACAAATCCCACTTGGCTCACCAAATTTTGTTCTTCTAGGTTGAAGCTTTCGTCTACAGTAGCAATTTTTATATTTAGGTTTCACTCTGTTCTCCCCTATATGGATAGATGAATTTGGAACTCTAAATCCAACATGGTTTGCAGTAGCTCTTTGAAACTTGACAAAGTAAAGTAGTTCTCACTTTTGTCTCTATGATTTGTTTCCGCTTCAAGTAGCCCTAAGCAGAGACTGTGGAAAAGCACTTTCCTTGAGAGGGGTTGCCAAGGTTCCAAGAAATAACGAGTTTACGAATTACCAGCAAATATTTTTTCACCCAATCTTGATGATACTTGGTGGTGAAGATCGGTACACAATTCCCACTTGGCTCACCAAATTTTGTTCTTCTAGGTTGCAGCGTTCGTCTACAGTAGCAGTTTTTATATTTAGGTTTCACTCTGTTCTCTCCTATATAGATAGATGAATTTGGAACTCTAAATCCAGTATGGTTTGTAGTAGCTCGTTGAATCTTGACAAAATAAAGGAGTTCTCAGTTTTGTGTCTATGATTTGTTTCCGCTTCAAGTAGCCTTAAGTAGAGACTGTGGAAAAGCACTTTCATTGAGAGGGGTTGCCAAGCTTCCAAGAAATTACGAGTTTCCCAAATACCAGCAAATATTTTTTCACCCAATCTTGATGATACGTGGTGGTAATGACAAGTCCACAAATCCCACTTGGCTCACCAAATTTTATTCGTCTACGTTGAAGCGTTCGTTTACAGTAGCAGTTTTAATTTTTAGGTTTCAATCTGTTCTCTCGTATTTAGATAGATGAATTTGGAACTCTAAATCCAACATGATTTGTAGTAGCTCTTTGAAACTTGACAAAGTAAAGGAGTTCTCAGTTTTGTCTCTATGATTTGTTTCCACTTCATGTAGCCCTAAGCACAGACTGTGGAAAAGCACTTTCATTGAGAGGGGTTGCCAAGCTTCCAAGAAATTACGAGTTTCCGAAATACCAGCAAATATTTTGTCACCCAAAGTTGATGATATGTGGTGGTAATGATCGGTATCCAAATCCCACTTGGCTCACCAAATTTTGTTCTTCTAGGTTGAAGCGCTCGTCTACAGTAGCAGTTTTTATATTTAGGTTTCACTCTGTTCTCTGCTATATAGATAGATGAATCTGGAACTCTAAATCCAACATGGTTTGTAGTAGCTCTTTGAATCTTGACAAAATAAAGGAGTTCTCAGTTTTGTCTCTATGATTTGTTTCCGCTTCAAGTAGCCCTAAGCAGAGAATGTGGAAAAGCACTTTCATTGAGAAGGGTTGCCAAGCTCCTAAGAAATAACGAGTTTCCGAATTACCAGCAAATATTTATTCACCCAATCTTGATGATACTTAGTGGTAAATATCGGTACACAAATTCCACTTGGCTCACCAAATTTTGTTCTTCTAGGTTGAAGCGTTCGTCTACAGTAGCAGTTTTCATATTTAGGTTTCACTCTGTTCTCTCCTATATGGATAGATGAATTTGGAACTCTAAATCCAATATGGTTTGTAGTAGCTCTTTGAAACTTGATAAAATAAAGGAGTTCTCTGTTTTGTCTCTATGGTTTGTTTCCTCATCATGTAGCCCTAGGCAAAGACTGTGGAAAAGCACTTTCATTGAGAGGGGTTGCCAAGCTTCCAAGAAATAACGAGTTTCCGAAATACCAGCAAATATTTTTTCACCCAATCTTGATGATACTTGGTGGTGATGATTAGTACACAAATCCCACTTGGCTCACCAAATTTTGTTCTTCTAGGTTGAAGCTTTCGTCTACAGTAGCAATTTTTATATTTAGGTTTCACTTTGTTCTCTCCTATATGGATAGATGAATTTGGAACTCTAAATCCAACATGGTTTGTAGTAGCTCTTTGAAACTTGACAAAGTAAAGGAGTTCTCACTTTTTTCTTTATGATTTGTTTCCGCTTCAAGTAGCCCTAAGCAGTGACTGTGGAAAAGCACTTTCCTTGAGAGGGGTTGCCAAGGTTCCAAGAAATTACGAGTTTCCGAAATACCAGCAAATATTTTTTCACCCAATCTTGAAGATATTTGGTGGTAATGATCAGTTCACAAATCCCACTTGGATCACCAAATTTTGTTCTTCTTGGTTGAAGCGTTCGTCTACAGTAGCAGTTTTTAAGTTTAGGTTTCACTATGTTCTCGGATATATAGATAGATGAATTCGGAACTCTAAATCCAACATGGTTTGTAGTGGCTCTTTGAAACTTGACAAAATAAAGGAGTTCTCTGTTTTGTCACTATGGTTTGCTTCCTCTTCAAGTAGCCCTAGGCACACACGGTAGATACGCACTTTCATTGACAGGGGTTGCCAAGCTTCCAAGAAATTACGGGTTTCCGAAATACCAGCAAATATTTTTTCACCCAATCTTGATGATACA